>NC_138145.1:33917147-34012147 GCF_964199315.1 Orbicella franksi | reverse complement strand
AAAGTGTTGGGACAGTTACGGCAGATGACTTCACAGGCAGCCTCTCTTAAGACCAAAACCGCGCAAGCCCGCCTACCCCCCTCCCCCTGTCAATGTTGATAAAAATCTTGAAGAAAAAAAATCCTTGACAATAGCTTCAGAATAGCCACGTTTGAAGAATTGTTCGCCTCCCAGAACAGTATTCTCGAACTAAAGAGACGAGAAGATAGATATTCACGTCTTATTCCAATAATAGCGATTTTTCAGCAATCGCGTTTGGTTCCAACACAACTGTCTAACCACTTTCTATTGTCCCTTTTTCCTTTTTTCCCACATCCGATCTAGTCTTTAGAATAGCTTCGTTTTCATGCAACATTGCTAGGGGGGAGGGGGGTCAATTGTACTTGTTTCTAGTCATCTTTTGTTCTAAAACTTTAAGGACGTAGTTGAAATCGAGGGTTTTAGCGCGCAAAAGGCGGAGGTGTCCCAACAACTTATGGCCAGGATTGTAGGTTTACACGAGAGGAAATTGTTCCGGATTCGTGATGAATTCGGAACGTTTCAGTGCCGGATTGATTTTGCCGTTTACATAAAAGTGGACGAATCTGAAAAAAAAACTCCCCGGAATTTAAAGTGGGAACTTTGAATCCGAAAACTTTTGAATCTGGAGAGTTTTGTCGTGTAAACAATTTTCTCTCGAATCCGCATATTTTTCCGCCTGTGATCTTTTGAGTTTGCGGTGGAACGAAAATGGCGGATTACATGATCCAGTCGTCCACGTAGTCGAGTCGTAGGCACATTGATGGCCATTTGATGGCGGTCGCTGGGTGATTACCTCGTGCTGTTTCAGGTGTAGATAATCACTTTTATAATACTGCACAGATGACGACGATGGCACGATCGAAAACCTCGACGGTTCTAGATATTAAGTAAAGACCAGAATAACTTCCTGGAGGGACCTGACATGATGGACAACAGTACCGTGGTCAGCGAGTCGAAAGAAAACTTCAGACTGTCTCAACCTACCCCTAGCCTTATTTTCGGAGGCATTTTGTTTCTTGTTGTCGAGGCAACAAACTGCTTGTTAACCATTCCATCATGAATGTGCCCGGAGTTATCGTCGTGTGTAAACGGTTAAGAATCCGAATATCCTTTCACTGTAAACCCCTACTAATCCGAATACTCTAAAATTGATGAATCCGGGAACTTTTACGAATCCAAAAAAAACTCCTTTAGTGTAAACCTAGTCCTAGATCGACCACTGTAATGTTTATTTGTCTGCCAGTGTTATGATCTGCAAAGTTCAGTTAATTGATCAAACAACCAAAGTAGAAAAGATGGAGTTTTTCCCAGTATGATCGAAACTTAAACGCAATTTCTTCCTGGGCTAATTCAATTCAAGAAATTCCAGGTTTTCTAGCTGAGTTTGAGCATATTGTGTAGGTACAAATTTTCTACACAGCTAGAAGAGCTGAGATGCCATCACGCAGTTAGTAGTTTATAGAAATTATGGTATTTCCACTTGACTTTATTTGTCAGTCAATGATTCAATTGCCATAAACCATAGAGGACTGGTTAAGTGTATCTCTAAAACTGCCACTATATTGTAAGTTGTCAGTGAAATCAACAAAATAAACAAGTGTTAAAATCATTTCCCGGAGTACTGTAGCAACGTTCTTTATCAGGGATGTCGTGGGTGTTGCAATGCAAATGAAAAAACATATATATTTATACTAACTTAAACAAAAAAAATACATTTTCCATTATTTTATCCACACAACGTTTCAAAAATTGCTTTCATCGGATTGCTGGAAACGAATATTTTACTCGAGATTGGCTATCCGCGTCACGCAATTGTTTACATTCCAACGGCGGATTTTGGGCAAAATCTATGAGAAACACAGGCCAAGACGGGCGACTTGAAACCATTTGTCCAGAGATGTTTTTTGATAGCCTAACAGGTGGGTGTATATTTAACCCGTAGAAAGAGTTTTTACGGTATTTAAAGTTATAGCCCATAGAAAAATATGGCGATGTTTTTAAGCAATAATTCTCTTGCCACACACTGTAAAATTTTGCGTGTCAGTTTGATCTCTTTTCGGGCTCAAAACTAACTTTGATTTATTTTATTTTTCGCTCAGTCATACTACGAAGACCTGAACTGAATATAAAATCCATTGAAATATTCTCAAGTAACTGTTCTGCGGAGCGCGAAGCAATCAAAAATTCGGAAAATTCAGCAAAACCGGAAGTAGATTTTGAGCCCAATGGGGTCGAAATCGTTTTTGGCGTATTTCTACCAAAGAAAGCTGTATTAGCAGAAACTAACTATGGTCCGTTTCTATTCTTACTAGGACCTATCTATGGACAAAATACAAGCGAAATCAATTTTTCGACTTGTGCCGTTGATAGGCGATTTAGGTCCATTTTTGTAGGCATTCACTCTTATTTTTTGCCAAACGCTCACGTAAATTTGTAAAAAGATGCTGTAAATATCCTTTGTTCAGAAGTGAATAACTCGTTGCGTGACTTTTATATTGACACCAACGTAGTATCATTTTAAAGCTTACTGTCTTACTAGCCCATCTCAACGGCTTCTACACCCATCTCAACGCAATTACTATCGAAAAATTCCACCCGAACAATGTGCTTTAATAATATACACACTTGTGCTGGCTCTTCGGGAAGTGAATAACTCTTCACGCGACTTTTCAATTGACACCAGCTTAGTATCATTTTAAAGCTTACCTTATTGTAAGTCCATCTCAACGGCTGTTACACCCATCTCAACGCAACTGCTTTGCAAAAATTCCACCCGAACATCGTGCTTTAACAACATACACACTTGCACTGGCTCTTCTGGAAGTGAATAACTCGTCACGTGACTTTTCAATTGACACCAATTTGTTATCATTTTAAAGCTTACCGTCTTATTAGTCCATCTCAACGGTTTCTACACCCATCTCAACCCACTTATTTTTGAAAAGAAAAACACATGGTCTTTCCAGGCATATTTAAGATTTCCATCGCATGGCTTGTTGAGTTTCAAGACAAAATGACAACCGTTCCAATTAGCGGTATCCACGTTGCTGTTTGTAATCAGTATTAGCGGAAATACCGTGAGATGGAGATTACGAAACTTGGGAAAAGAACATTATCATCAACGACCATCAACCGTCGGCTTTAAGCTGACAGGAGCGAACGATTGATGCCACCGCCGCCCTAAATCAGTTGTTTACCTTGCCATTTGACCGACGATTGTTGTTATACAGACATTCCCATTGCCAACATCGCTATCGATGAAAACTAAAAATTCACCACTTGTGATAGCGTTAAATAAGTTTATCTTCTTTCGCTTTCAAGTTCATTCTGTTTCCACTGAGGAAAGCGCGGTTCTCATTTTTTTCTTTCCTTTTTTTTTTAAATTATACCTTTTGGTTGTCTAATTAAATTGAACGTCAACGTTTATTCTTATTTCTATCGGGAACTTTTAAACATACTTGGGTAAATTGTCCATTCAAGTCTCCTCTTTAAGTGTTCTGTTAAAAAGACAAATACTTTCACCAATCAAAATAAAATCTGAAATCTACCGAACTGTTTGTCTTTCCGTTGTTGGATTCAATGTTAAAGAGCAATCGAATCAAGCAAGCACACGAATGACAAGAATGCAAAGAATAAGGACTGTCCACTTGATTGCTGGATTCGGATAACACTCAGGTCCAGAACAATGCCACGAAAGGTACGTCTAACTCTTGTTCTAAATCTATAACTAGCTTTTCTAATGGGGTACCACCTTCTCTGCAATTCATTCACAACAGAAATCCAGGGCCCACCACGCTCTTGATTACCAGCGGTTGGCTCAGTTGATAGCAAAGACTGGGCTTCCAAATGAAACCCGCGTGGCTGCAGGACTGAAGGAAGGGTCAGACTGGGAAAAAATCGCCACCGAATATGTCAATGGTCCTCCAGAGCAGAGCATGATAAAAGCAATTTATAACCTCTGGCGATGCACCTTTTTTGTTAAGTTGGTGACCGAAATGTTGCAAGTAAAGGTAAGATACGAAAACGTTAATAAGAATCACGAGGTTTTGTCTTGACCTCCTTGAACTCTCAATAATGATCTTTAAATTGATACGATTGTAATTAGTGACAAGGCCGACTGAGAGGAGGGGTGTAGGAGGAATGTTGGAAAAATGAACAAAAAAAATGCGGCAAAGAAAACCTTCAAAGTGATGCAAGTGTGCTAGATCAGCCAAATGTAAGTCCCTAAAAGAAAACTTAAAATAGAAATGTGCTGAAAAATCTGAAATGTATTCACCTATTTGCATGTACCTTTTCAGGGTAGTAACAGATCCCAAAGATGCAGAAAGTCGGGCGGGGGACAAAGTTAAAAAGTGCAAGGATCCGGTCAGTTTATTTCTTAATATTGGTCCATGCTACGCTTTGTTTGCGAGTACATTTTAATAATTTTTCAATTCTGTTGAATTGTTACTATTGGGCTTTGGAGTTTTCCGTGTTGCTTTTTTCCCATGTTTTTAGAAGGCCCAGACGAATCATGCAGGACCTGTCCAAAGCCAAAAAATTTGGTCACCTAAAATCATATCCCCAAGATATGTTTTCAAAAGAAAGAAGAAGGTAATTTATCTTGTATGCTATAAAAATGCTACGGCACGAGAGGAATAATAGTCTCTTTGTCTCTTAGGAATAGATATCCTTCTTCCACCAAATCACTAATCGTTGTTGTTTTTTAGGTCAAAGTGCTTTCTTCAAATTGTGAGCTGCAACCTCGCTTTTCCCGGCCATCCACGCTAGCGGTAAGCGCATTTCATATCTTTTTTGTTTTGTAACTGTTAATGAATCAAAATTTTACTCAGAATACTATACCTATCCGGAGTAGTCGCAACTTGTCTAAAGCAGCGCATGCATCAAAAATATGAACCTTTACACAGGAAATGCTTAATTGTTTCCACCGAAGGTCAATATTTGGGAGATGTTGGCACAACTGTACAAGTTTTATAGCTTATGTACGTCTGTGTGTTGATCCTTGAACGTAAGTCCTACATGGCTGAATTGGTTGGTTTATCTTCATTTTCATGCGTTTTAGAAACCAAAGCACTACACCCCATCCACATCTCTTGACTTTGAACGTGACGAGGCATCAAATCTGGTGAGCACTAGTTTATTTCAAAAGGTATGTACAGAGGTATATTAACTCATATATGTTTTCTGTTATTCCTTTATTTACTTAACGTCACTCGAAACGTCACTAAAAGAACTAAATTAAAATTTGTTAACAGATGAAGAAAAGAAAACTTGCTGAAAGTATCACTAAAGACATGAAGGAACACGAAGCTCCACAAGCATCCAAAAGGCTGTGCACGCCCACAGAAGATGCAGACGATGCTATGGTAATTAATCTAGTAGTTGAAGATACGGAAGAAGAACAGTTGATGGAGTATCGCTGTAAGGTGACCCCCCAGATGGTGGAGGAGAGGGTGAAGGCCATGAAAGATTATCTTCTGGATATAGCAGGCGTCCCACCATCAGAGGATACACCCCTTCCTCACTTGGAGCGCCACCAAGCGTGGTTGTTGCTTGGAGGATACCAGAAGCAGTACAAGAATCTTGAAACCTACGATTTGGGCGCCAACATTTTCTTATTACATCTTCCCAGATGTGATGCGTCATTTAGAACACCTTTTCAAGGCAAAACCAAAACAAAGAAAAGGCTTTGTCCCACTTATGGCATGTATGGCTACTTTCTTGAGGTACGACTTGCCGGAATATATCCCGGACCAGTGCTATTATGTGAATCCCGTTCTTGTTTTTTGAGGCAGTGACGAAAATCATTATGGACTTGGAAAAATGCTCGTACGAGATGGCGACAGGGATCGGTCTGGGAATAAATGTACTAACCAAGACACCGTATGGCATTGAATGGGATTCCCTCATTGAAGAAAAGAAGCAGAGAAGGGAGCTTGCCAAGGTTCAGAGAAGAAGCAATCGTAAACAGCCTACACCCAAGAGACTGTTACGTTCGAAAGGAAAACCCCAAATTGATTCCCCTAGCTATTTAACGGTGTTTAGTTGCATCTAACGCGCGCTCAATGGTTGTAATCAGAACCTACTCTGCCTTTCCGTTTTCTTTCCAGTAATTTTTATTCTTACTGACATTTAAAAAAATGCAAAAATATACCGCTGACCAATAAAAGTTATGTCTATGTTATAGAAAGCCCGTTGAGATGGGTGTAAAAGCCGTTCAGACGGACTAATAAGATGGTATGTTTTACAGTGATACCAATTTGGTGTCAATTGAAAAGTCACGTGACGAATTATTCACTTCCGGAAAAGCCAGTACAAGTGTGTATGTTATTAAAGCACGATGTTCGAGTTAAATTTTTCGATAGTAATTGCGTTGAGACGGGTGTAGAAGCCGCTGAGATGGACTTACAATACGGTAAGCTTTCAAATGATACCAAGTTGATGTCAATTGAAAAGTCGCGTGACGAATTATTCACTTCCGCAAAAGCCAGTACAAGTGTGTATGTTATTAAAGCACGATGTTCGGGTGAAAGTTTTCGATAGTAATTGCGTTGAGATGGGTGTAGAAGCCGTTGAGATGGGCTAACAATACGGTAAGCTTTAAAATAATACCAAGTTGATGTCAATTGAAAAGTCGCGTGACGAGTTATTTGCTTCCGAAAAAGCCAGTACAAGTGTGTATGTTATTAAAGCACGATGTTCGGGTGGAATTTTTTGACAGTAATTGCGTTGAGATGGGTGTAGAAGCCGTTGAGATGGACTTACAATAAGGTAAGCCTTAAAATGATACGTTGCTGTCAATTGAAAAGTCACGTGACGAGTTATTCACTTCCGGAGAAGCCAGTACAAGTGTGTGTGTTATTAAAGCACGATGTTCGGGTGAAAGGTTTCGATAGTAATTGCGTTGAGATGGGTGTAAAAGCCGTTGAGATGGACTTACAATAAGGTAAGCCTTAAAATGATACGTTGGTGTCAATTGAAAGGTCACGTGACGAGTTATTCACTTCTGGAGAAGCCAGTACAAGTGTGTGTGTTATTAAAGCACGATGTTCGGGTGAAAGGTTTCGATAGTAATTGCGTTGAGATGGGTGTAGAAGCCGTTGAGATGGACTAATAAGATGATAAGCTTTAAAAAGATACCACGTTGGTGTCAATTGAAAAGTCACGCAACGAGTTATTCAATTCTGAACAAAGGGTATTTACAGCATCTTTTTACAAATTTACGTGAGCGTTTGGCGCAAATTAATAGCTTTGAATGCAACTAGAAATTGTTTTTGAGCAATTGGTAAAGATATTTAAATGATTTTATGTTCTAATTTCCACTACTGAATTTTAATTCGAATTGGCAGACAGTTTCAGCCGGTCGAATTGGCAGATGGCGAATTGGCAGTGAATTGGCAGACAACTTCAGCTTGGCGTAAGAACCATTGTTCTTATGAAGGAACAGCATGCGGTACTCATTATGGTATTGGAATGTTTTGCCTGAATGAGGCAGGAGAGCATCAGATCGATTGGGTCCCTGAAAAGGACTGAAATTGACAGTGGAGACGCCAAAAATGGCAGATAAGTCTACCAAGATAACCCGATTTTTATAATTCGGGAAGCATTGTAAAATAAATACATGTAAATGAGCTAAATTGATTTTAATTTCCCTGTTGTTTGAATAATTTATGTAAAATATGCAAACAATTCAAATTAAATCAAGATATCTTAAATTTAAAATTTTGTTACTGTGAATATATTTTTATTAGATTTTTTATTGTGATATCTTCACTACTATTCATGTTACCTTGCTGGTGTTTATTGTTATTATTATTCTTATAGTAGTAACTGTTCAGTGTTGTGGTAATTCCTTCTTTAATAGTATTTTTTTTAATGGTTTGAAATCTGGCCCAGGTTCTTCGAAAGCTGTTTAGCGCTAACCCAGGTAATATATATATATTTTTTTGTATAGGAATATCTTTCACTGCTTGTGGTTGTGTAGTTTTAAAATGAATCAAACGCAAAACTGAAAGACAAACAACATAAACAGAAAACTGGAACGAAAAGTTACAAAAATGAAAGTAATCAAAATTCTCTCTAAAATTCTCTTTAATCAGGCTTTGAACAACCCGGCCTTCGATATTTGAGACTGTGGTGACTTAATTATGTACCAGTATTGGTACAATATTGGTTTATTGCAAGAGATATATGGAGAGACTGTTGCTAAGTTTAAATTTATATCACTTGAGTGAAATAAAGTCTACTCAAGTCGCCTTAAGTCGCCTAAAATCGCCTTAAATCGCCTAAAGTCGCAATATTTTTTCTGCCAATTTTAATTAAGTCGCCTAAAGTCACCTTAAATCGCCCAAAGTCGCCCTAAGTTACGGTGACTTAAGGTCCCAGAGTAGGCCTAAATTTACAACATCTTAGAAAACGTCGTTTACATTTCCCTGTGTATTTGTTTTTTCTCTTTGGAGATGTTAAGAAACAGTTTTTAACCGGAAATGTGAAGCCATTAGCCCTAAACGGAAGTGTGTTACGCGTGACGTAGCTCGTACATCCGGGGTAGTGGTACATGAGGGAAAAACGTTTAGAACGGAAAAAAAGGAATGTATGAGTTGTTCAGCGACGAAATACAATGTTTTGAAGTGCTACACGTTTATTGTGGTGTTATATGGGACCGGGGTAACAGAGACGGTCACCTAGTTCATTAGTAAGCAGACTTCTGTGGTGACACTGGATGTTTGATTTTTAGATGTAATCGCCTGTAGAAGGGCACTTGGCGGAAGAGAACTCTTACTTTCTAAATTTGAATGCATGTCATTTTGTTCATTTTCCATTAGGGCAGAACTTATGTAATAGTTTTAACTACTACATCAAAATTTACATTTAGAAAGCATTGACGAACTGAATTACTTGACGAATTCCTGAAGCCGTCACAAGAGGACCTTGAATATACTTCTTATGGGTGATTTTCTGAGTGTCGAGAATCGGAAGACAGTCACGAAAAATCGATTTTTCTTTTATTTCGCCAAAACATACCTTTGGGTTAACTTATTCATGGAAAAATAGTTTAAAGTTCCAACGATTTATTTTACGGCCAAAATTTAAGAAAGTTCGAAATTTGCATATAATGACGGTTTTCGCGGCTTAAAATGTTCAGAATTTCACGCTTCTTTACGAAAACAGTGGGGAAGTAAAAACAATCCTATGAAAACGAAACTTGGCACAAATGTTATTTCATTCTTATACTTTAAAATCGTGTAATAAGTTTCCTGAAGTTTTGTTTGCAGCTTTGTAACGAAGGGTATTTTGTACAGCCGCCATTTATGTCTCTTGGCAAGGAGCAAATAAAGGCCAACTTTGACTAGTATAAATGGCCTCTGGTATATATCATTTGGTCAAAATAGCTACATTTTAGGAAACCTTGGTTATTGTTTTTTTCACCCGAAAAGTTATAGCTCTGGGAATTAAAATGTTCTCCGTCGGTAAAATAAAATGTTACGGCATGTAAGCGAGTTCAAATTTATGCAAATCACAAGGTTATTCTTTGGAAGTCAACGGTTTAAAACAGGAAACAACGACTCACCGTTAATTACGTTCCTTCTGCTGCTATAGAAAAGATTTCAACTTCCCAGTGTCCTTGTGAACTGTTCTGTAAAATATTTCCAGTAAAGCAGCGAGCATAAACGGCCATAAAATTCGAAAAGGTCGACAATGTTTATATTTGAGATGAGACACTGAGTGGCACACACAGTCCTGGCTGTTTTCATCGTCTTGCTCAGTCGAGAGTCCTTTAAAAATATGATAGAATATACGCTTCAAACCGTAGCAAATTAGTTTCTCATATCCATATGCCTCATGTCGACTAATGAGTAAATAAATCAGTCCCCGTACATTGAATGAACAACTCGACTGACATCTGAGGTCAGGAGGTCACCTAATATGTCATTATGTTACTTTTCCCCGGTTTCATATTACGCGCGTAACGCCGTATTTAAGGACGCTCGCGCGAAAATTTTCCAGGATAGGTTTTTTCTTAATTTTTACGGCAGTCAGATGATGAGTTACTTGTGTCAGAAATGCAAAAATAAATGGGTGTCACTGTATTCGTTTCAGAGATAAAGTGTGTAGAAAACGACCTGATTTTGAAAATTCAGCATGGTCTACAGGGATTTATAGTAAAAAATATCGAATGTGAGTCAAAGGAGGCAAATGATCTTACTGGAGAGCACCACCGCCTGTGGTTTTTAAAGCAGCCACTATGCGGGTCAGATCTCCAGACATCGTCAGTTACACGGACTAATAAGTGGAGATAAATAATGCCCTTAGCAGTGAATGCGTTATTTAGAGGCACGAAAGGAACGAGCTGAATACGCGAATCTCACGCGAAAAAAATAAGCTTTGCTCTCGCTGCTCGTATATCACCAGCCTTTGCTAACTAAAACGGCACAGCCTGTGTTTCTGTGTTTTAGTCATTTTAGTCCCTTATGACGCTCAATTTTGCTGTTATGATTAGGTTTTAGAAGTAGCGCTAATCCACCCCCACCCCACTCCCGAGAAAAGTAATTTCAAAAGTCGCTCGTGACGGCTTATACTCCCGAAAGCAGAATGCAATCTGCATTTGTATTGAGAGGCACTAGTCTGCGAGCAGGCATACATTGGAGAAGAGAAAGTAGGAACGGAAAAAGGATTTTGAAGTGCCACCCAAGCCTGTTCGCCTTAAAAGAATCTACCTGGACATACTTCAACCATATTACCATTAAAACGGATTAACTCTGTGCTGCTGTAACTGAGGATCATGTATTAAGTGTTTGTTTAATTTTTCACACAAAATGTCATACTGCTCTTGACAGATATCGCAATAACTTTATAAGGAAGTGAACATGTTTGATTTGCATTAACAAGCGCAACTTAAAACCATGAAGAGTACAACTTCAACCACAGGCAGCCCAAGCTCTCTCTATGAACTACACGAGCAACACAAACTTACCATGATTTCCACTTCAAAAATCCTCAGTTTCTACAGAACTTTCGCCGTTGATCTTACGTTTCTTTGGTTTTGAAGCCATTTTGCGAAAGCGGTCTGTATGATTGTTATCTTGCATTGTAAATTCGACCTGAGAGGAGCCTGGGTGTTACAAGAAGTTTGGTTGACAAATTGTGGTCTAGTACCCCCGCGAGTCTTGGTTTGTCAACATGACGAAGTTACCAAGCCGATTTCAATGGTCGTTATGTCGCGGATCAAACGGACACGGAGCTCTTCCATCGTTTTATCGTTTCACTGGGGACACGAAGAGCCGCCTGGCGTCGCTCGCAGGGCTGCGATTGTGTGGCTAGAGAATTGAAATGGAAGATCAACCTTCGGCAGGCTGTCCCGACTAAGGTGTTTCGCCTTGTCCTCTCTTTATGAAGGGAAAACCGGAATTCAAAAAAGTCGCTTAGATCAAGTTCAATCGGTAAAATAACCATACCAAGAGCAAACAACACGCGTATGGAATAAGGTAAGCCATTTTTATTGAGAATTTTCACTTTTAACTACCTCCATGGATATCTTGTAGAAAATCCCATATAAACCCTTATAATTCGATGCCATATTGTGTTGCTCGTGTGGTTCATAGAGAGAGCTTGGGCTGCCTGTGCTTCAACAAGTAAATAATAAATGTCTGACACTTTTTGACGCCTTCAACGACACAGGCAAATATTGAACCTCCTCAAGATATGTGATTGTAAAGTTTTACAGTAATCAAATGAGAAGGAATGTCTTCAAATATGGCCGGGATAGGAAATTGAATGGTAAATTTGGAAAGAAAATCTTAAGCCTATATAACAGAAATTTCAGATTAGAAAAATAAAAGAATGAAACAAATGTAACTAAGCCTTTATTTTCATAGAGTAAGTTTGTCACTTTTGCTAAGCGACACGAAGCGTTACTGAAAGCAGGTAGCTTGCGTTACTCGAATAAAAATATGCAGAATTTAAAACATTATTATCTTCGGCGGCCCAGCTTTTCTTGCAGATAAACGGTTTCTTATTTCTGAGTATTTTTCTTTGCGCACGTTTAGATGTGTGCCAAATGTTACTAAGCGCAAAACTATGAATCACGTTGACATCAAAGAGATCAATCCAGTGTTGAAATTATGTCAGGGTATCATGCATCTATGAACGATATCTTAGAAGCTAACAATTATCTCAAAATGTTGCTTTTTCAATTTTCCTTTTAAATCGAGATGTCTTTAAAGAGATTTTGAATACCGGAATTCATCTAAATACCGTGACGTTCAATAAGGCGTTACGCGTGTAATGTGAAACCGGGGAAAAGTAACATAATGACATACCAGGTGACCTCCTGACCTCAGATGTCAGTCGAGTTGTTCATTCAGTGTACGGGAACTGATTTATTTACTCATTAGTCGACATGAGGCATATGGATATGAGAAACTAATTTGCTACGGTTTGAAGCGTATATTCTATCATATTTTTAAAGGACTCTCGACTGAGCAAGACGATGAAAACAGCCAGGACTGTGTGTGCCACTCAGTCTCATCTCAAATATAAACATTGTCGACCTTGTCGAATTTTATGGCCGTTTATGCTCGCTGTTTTACTGAAAATATTTTACAGAACAACTCACAAGGACACTGAGAAGTTAAAATCTTTTCTATAGCAGCAGAAGGAACGTAATTAACGGTGAGTCGTTGTTTCCTGTTTTAAACCGTTGACTTCCAAAGAATAACCTTGTGATTTGCATAAATTTGAACTCGCTTACATGCCGTAACATTTTATTTTACTGACGGAGAACATTTTAATTCCCAGAGCTATAACTTTTCGGGTGAAAGAAGCAATAACCAAGGTTTCCTAAAATGTAGCTATTTTGACCAAATGATATATACCAGAGGCCATTTATACTAGTCAAAGTTGGCCTTTATTTGTTCCTTGCCAAGACACACAAATGGCGGCTGTACAAATACCCTTCGTTACAAAGCTGCAAACAAAACTTCAAGAAACTTATTACACGATTTTAAAGTATAAGAATGAAATAATATTTGTGCCAAGTTTCGTTTTCATAGGATTGTTTTTACGCTCCCGCTGTTTTCGTAAAGAAGCGTGAAATTCTGAACATTTTAAGCCGCGAAAACCGCCATTATATGCAAATTTCGAACTTTCTTAAATTTTGGTCGTAAAATAAATCGTTGAAACTTTAAACTATTTTTCCATGAATAAATTAACCCAAAGGTATGTTTTGGCGAAATAAAAGAAAAATCGATTTTTCGTGACTGTCTTCCGATTCTCGACACTCTCAGAAAATCACTCTTAAATCGAAAGCTAAACCCCTAATTGTGATTTTTTGCATTCAGCATTCAACACAACTGCAGTTCTGATGCCTTAATTTAGAACATCTAGCGGCCTTTGAGAAGCTAACCTGCCTTTGGCAAACAAGCCAAGCGGCCTTGCTCAACAGCTTTGGCGTTTACCTTTCCATCCAGTATTGTTACAAACCTTAAATTAGCTCCTTTTTCCTATTAAAACTTAACTAGTATTAGAGAAAGTTGTTGTCTGTAATAGTTTAGACGACGGAAGAATTGTTTTTAAATGGAATGCGAACCTCTCCCTTTCCGGGCTAAATCTTATTTTCCAGTCGGTAATCGAGAACCTTCAACACCCCCGTTTGTTTTTATGAATAAAACGCAAGTACATAACTATTTGGGATTTACTTATTCCAGCAAACCTCACTTGTCTATTGCTGAGCCGATACATCACCAGAAAGGACGGCACTTTAGTTGTCCTCTCGAAATATTAAACCCGGAACACAAATATATAAGAATCCGCTCGCAGTCCTAATTATGTAGCCTACTTTCAGTCGTTTATAACACGTTAGGCTAGCGTACCTTGACGGTGGCTTAATCTGATTTCAAACAATATTTTAACTCAAGGCTTGAATTCTATTAGCTTCCCCGGCGATCGAAAGCAATCAAAGGTTCACAAACGACAAGCTTTTAATCTTAAGTAAACCATCCAAAATGCAAATCACGAATTCAATTTGCGTTATTGGAAAAATAGAGCCTTGCAATTTGTACCTTCCCGATGGTTGTGTTTAAATTTCATTAAAATGGAACATAAAACCTTGTTTCTCATTGGTCCATTGACCGTGCGAAGTACGAAACAGAGGTATTAAAATGGAATCGTTTTGTCACCAAAATTGTAACAAACCTAGACGTTCTGTGGACTGAACGAAATTTTATTTCACTTTCATCGAAAAGAAAAGAAAATGGAGATATTTTTGCACTTTTTGTGTTTGTTGGTTTGGATGTCCACTGGTAGACACTATACAATTACGCCACAATGAGTCGTTTATCTTGATAGCAAATGTAGACTGTTTCAAAAGTTAAAAATTACACATGACAACGCTGTTGAAACAATCCTAGGCCCGGTTGTTCAAAGCTCAGTTAAGCTAACCCAGGATTAACAAGAATTTTGATTTCAGTTTTGTACCTTTTCGGTGAGGTTTTCTGTTTATAATGTTTGTCCTTCAGTTTTGAGCTTGACTTAGCTCAAACAACACAAAGCGTGAGCAGGAAAAAACATTTCTGTACAAGAAAAATTAATATTTCGGTTAACTTTTAATCCTGGGTCAGCGTTAACCGGCTTTCGAACAACCCGGCCCTGACCTATTTGTCTTTTTCAATATCACGTTATTCATCTTGTGCATTTAAGAATTGTGAGCTACGAAAACATTAACTCACTTTCGTCATGGGAAGCCTAAAAATTTCTTACAAGGACCCGGTTAAATTGGATGGCAGTTTATTTAGAAGCAGGTCCGGTTGATGAGGTGTCAATATTCCTAAAAGAAAATGGACAGCTGTGTGTTTGAGCTCAACTTAACTGCTTTTGAGAAATAATAATGTTGAATGCCATAACTATTCAAACAACCGGCACCATTAAATTTCGTTTTATTTAGCGTCATTGTTCTTAGCGGATCTGATTTAACTTTTTTTGGAGACGAAATTATGACATAAATAAACTCTCATCAAGCCTTGTTTGAAAATTTCAGCAAGATTTCTCAAATTCATTAATTATTCATGTATGATGACCCAATCAGCTTGCATCAATTGGGTCAGGTGCATGTATTTTGATACCCAATGAACATACCGACCAAGACACATTCGATTAGTTCAAAAATTGATCAAGGCACTGATCAAGAAACTTGAATTTTTATCAGTCTTAATACTAAATACAGTATAAAACAACACTCCAAATTCAATTCCCAAAACACTGCATTTTAAAATTCTGAACAATGCGGTTTAAAAGTTGTCAATTACCTTTTGTCATTAGCGTCCAGGGGATTCAAAGCTTCGGATCCATTTTTCTCCTCCAATAACGCTTGAGGGCACAAATGATACCATAAACAGTCTTGGGAGGGTATCTTCCACTGGACTTTTTAGCTACCTCCATCACGAATTTTGACAACCAATAGTTCAGCGACAGAGCGTCCATTCCGGCAATATCTGCGCTCAGAGCAGTAACCTTGTGTAAATCGTAGTCCTTGAAGAGACCACCACAATCTGATACCGGAACTTTAGCCTCTCTTAACCTCTGCCATTCGGCAAAAATGCTCACAGCCCACTTGTTTTTATACTTAGTTGAAGTTGGAACGGCGTCATTCACCAGAACATTTTCTTGAGAAGAAGTTTTAGGAACGCGAAATCGTTCTGATCCGGACTCGGCCTCCATCACGCGGCGTATGTTAATCTACCAAAAAACCCGCCCGCATCGCCGCACATTAAATATTCATTTCATTTACCACGAATAAGACACAAACAATAGCCTATTGAGCACGCCTTCTAATTACCTATTCTTCGGAAATAATTCTACTAAATTTTCACACTAGTTTGAGAAGCCAGCTCAAAAACTCGTGCTTCGAAACAATAAAAGCACTCTGCCTTCGGCGTCGTGCTTTCATCCGTTTCTCGGTGTTTGGAACCCCTGATGAAAAACTCGCACTCGATTTTGACCTATTACGTCACACTTTGCTCTTCTTACTCGGTTTATGTGTGTGAAGTGGTAACGTTCATATGCTTCGTTATGAAGGACATTACTAAAAATTCCCCGTAAGCCAGTTTTAAGCTTTCGTTGCTGTAAGCGAGCGGTTTTAGTAAGAAAGCAACCAGTCGATGTTTTAGGAAGGAAAGCAGCGTGGAATGAGTGAAGATCCCAGTTGAAGAATCTAGCCAGTCAAGTAAAGTGTCTACTGAGCCACCTTTTCCTCGTGGCAAGACCCCGCCGGCTAGGAGGAACAGACGAGAATAAAGGTTCGGCAATGGTTTGCTAAAAGGTCTCACTAACAAGTTCTAACACAAGTTACTCAAAGTTTGGTGATGTAACTGTAGACACAAGTCCATTACCAAGCTTATGATTGAATTGTAACTATTTTGTAAAACAACTGTTCAGTGCTGCATGTCAATTTAAATATCCCGAGCATTATGTTTTTCTGTAAAGAATTAACTAATTAAATACTACACGGTAAAGTCGCACCAAATGTATTCGCTATATATAATTATGAAGCTGAGAAAGCCGTTTTATTTTATTTCGAAAAGATTTGGGAAATGAAACAGGTAGAGTCGTGAATTCATGATCTTAATTTGTATTTACTGATTATTTCAAGTTTTCTTTCATCAGTTTTATGTCTCATCTTCAAAGTGTTAAATGGAATATAGAGAAATACTGATGAACAAAAGTTACAGAGCTATAGCTCAGGAGTGGCGGCATATCTCGTGGATCATTTTTATAAAGAATGCAGGGCTTTATTGTCAGACTAGAACTAGAACAACGCTAATTATGAAAAGAGAGCAGAACGAAGCGCCCAATGTCATTGTGCTTCCGCCAAACAGAGAGGTAAACCAGTTTCCCGAGTCTTCTCGAGAATCCTCTTCGCCGCCGAGTTCATTTCTAAATGGCGAATGTTTAACGAGTTCTTTGTTACACATGTTGGCGTGACACCATTTGATGCATGTGTTTCCATGACATCCCGCTGGTTTATGCCAGTCTCGACCACAGCCCATGTTCTTTATTCTTCCTCTGTATTCAAAGAAGCAGGCGTTTTCGTAATGTTTGCATTCCTGGGGCGAGTGAGCTATACAAGCTGACAGGTCGTGCCGTTCATTGGGTGGACACATGTGGCAACGCAGAGACGAGCCTGTTGACGAATTGAAATGAATTCTTTAACACATTGCACAAACATTACTGATCAGTAACAAACAGTTGTGGGATGGTTTTAGTAGAATCGAGGTGATTATAAAACAGACAGATCTATGTTCACCTCGCTCTTACATAAAGAACTTATTCCGCGCGTGCTGATCTCTAGAATCAGTTCAGTGGCATTCTTTTAGTCACTTTTCTCTTTTAACCAGAGTACAGAGCTGTGTATGAAGAGGGTTTACACCATAAAAAAGGGAAGAAATCTTGCCGAGACTTCGGACAAGTAACGAACTCCGGGACTGTAAATATAATTTCCACTGTGAAATGTATTGCTACATCGTGTTTTAATTAACAAATAAAGAAGCCTCGACTGTGCTGTGTTCTGTTGTAAAGCACGCAGGAAGCGGTAGAGCACGAAAGAAGTGTAGGGGAAAACACGAGACGTAGTCGAGTGTTTTTCCCTACTTCTTGAGTGCTCTACCGCTTCCTAAGTGCTTTACAATAGAACAGAGCACAGTCGAGGCTTCTTTATTTGTTTTATGATAAAGAATCAGATAACTTCCCCACGCATTCGGCTGAATTTTCAAACCAAACTTTATTTTCCAAACGAGCAAAAGTGGCGTCAGCCGTGCACTGTTCTCTGATAAAGCACGCTAAAATAAGCCAATCACAATCCTTGTTAGAATTGTTCAAATAATTTGATTGGCTAACGAAGCGACAGCTGTCAATCACAAACTGGACTTCAGCAGGCTTTCAGTTTCGAGTAGTTTGAGCGGCTTTCGAGAGAAGAACGATGCCTTCAAAGTTCGCTTTTAAGTTAATTTTTAAATACGGATCTAAAGGCAGGTAAAGGTTTATAGTCCAGAGGAATCCAGCCGTATTGTGGCCCATGAAAACGAGTACGTTTCCAGTGGAAATTACGAAATGCCGAGTTGAATTTGAAAGGAGCTACAGTTATTTACGGCTTGTAGCCGCATGCAGCAAGATTGCCCGAACTAACGTAAAAGTTAGAAAGACTTAACGGCTCCCACTGGTTCTACTCCGAGCACAAAAGAGAATATTAGAGCAAGTTTTGCACTGACCACTCATTGGTTTACTTCGCTGAGACGACCGGAGAATGAGCGTTACTACACTGCATGTAGGTGTTGTTTGAGCAAATGAGCATTTTTAATTGTAAATTTACAAAAATAAAGCTTCTCATCATAAACAGAGACAATTCAATTGTTGTTTTCTGTCGTTGTTTTACTTCCTAGTATAATTTCTGCCTTCGTAACAAATATAATGTCTTTATCGAAGCACTGTTTAGGTTGAGAATTTGTTTATTTCGCTACAGCTGTAGATGTTTTGTCGGTGGGAATCTAGCAAAACTTGTTATTTTAGTACAGTTTTAACACAACTGTTGCTAACAATGGTCTCTGTGAGCCATATTTACTGCAGAAAAATAGCTCGCTTCCACTGCGTCTGTCTGAGTCACAGGGGATGTTTAATTTGGGTCAAATTTGTCAAAATTCCGAAGCAAAAGTTTGGAAGCCAACTTACCGTCATCAACCCGTGCTCTGTTCTCTGATAAAGCACGCTGTTTCAGCCAATCAGAGCGCGCGTTATATGGAAACTTTATTATAATATGGTGTAAATCACGGAAATAGCTGCTTTATCGTTTCGGGTTATAAGTCTATATTTAAAGTACAAAACGCCCAAAGTTCTGGGTATTGTGATAAAACGCAACGGTTAGTTAAAGAGGCTAGAAAGATAGTGGTGGAAGCCCAGGGGGTGGAAGATACTGAAAAATATTGAACCCGAAAGAGAACAATCTGTTCGTTTGATTTTAGTTACTGCTCCTTTCTTACTAACTTAGAAATGTAGCAAAACATCGTATTCACCGTTTTTTGACTTTTGAAGAGTACGGTTTAGATATAATAGCCAATCGAAGTTCCAGAATCCTCTATTACTTCATGGTATATTTAAGACGTATCCATCGAAGTGGCGATCAATAGTTACAATTATCCCGCGTAATCTGTCTTGATACTTTATTGACAGGGCTGAAGGCTGAATGGGCTAAAATCAGACGATATTAGGTGATATTGAGCACGAAACGCACTCTGTACTGCTTGATAAACTGTGGTGGTGATACAGTGCTTTACATCGCCGGATTAGAAGAATCATGGGAAACTATGTATGTCGCTGGGTCTCTGGGCATTGGGAGAATTTCTTTTTGTAGATTAATTGGTAAAATGGCCGGCTGGAATTCTATAGTTATATCTCAGTTATATCTTAGTGTTTCAAAGGGAAGTAATTCATGAGCGTGACATAGATTAGGGAAAAGTATCGTGACAACACCACATAATCGACCAAAAATAACCCTTGTTTTCATCTAGTCGCATGTTTGGTAGCCTACGAACGCAGACGTATTTCCGGCTGTCGCTTGTCTCCGCCGAAAATAACGTCTGCGAACCCGAGCCAGGAAACGATTTCGGTGACTTAATGACTTTTGTTTCTCCTTGGCCAATCAGATTCCATGATAGAATGAAACTCAAGTGCTCGCAGCGAATACCTCGGTTAGTAGTTCTGGGGCTACTTGAGCTAAACTGTGATTGACTTAAAATTCCTACGTCACAGAAATCGTTTCCTGGCTCGGGCTTGCAGACGTTATTTTCGACGGAGACAAGCGACAGCCGGAATACGTCTGCGTTCGCAGGCTTCATGTTTGGAAACTGTCCTTTAGTCCACTTATTACCTGCCACGAGTAATAATGAGTTGACATGCGGATACTCAATTCACACCAATCCGCAGGAAGCACTTGTATTAGTTCTCGTGCAAGTAAGATAACTTCCTCTCTTTTTGACTCTTTTATAATAAATTCTTCCTCTATTTGCATGTGACATCTGGGGCGGCTTTTTGATCTGTTTCCAATTTCGTGCCCTGTTTTGAGAGGAAGTGGTCAGTATTGACATTCGTTTCATTTGCATGAAATGCAAGTTTTGCAATGGGACTGCATGCTGTCTGATTCAAAAGTAATTGTATGAATACGACTCTGAAGACTGTCAAAATTTAGCAGTCAGTTATTCGGCGTTAAAGCGGCGTTAACAGTCAGTTATTCAGTCAGTCAGAATCCAAATTGGAGTAGGACGTATTACCTGTTAATAATATTACATACGAAACTTTCCAAAGTACTTTTTAAAATTCGACAGGTATCCAAATTAAAAATTTGATTGGTCGGGGGCGCGCATGTTATGCATCTTGGGCTCAATATAATTATGTACACACGGAAAGTCGCGTATTTCACAAGTTTTGAAACCCGGAGACATTTGCCATTAGAGATAAAAGCCTCCTTAAGAAAACCGGAGAGGATGGGCGGTTCTGTTTTTCGATTGGTATTAATTTACTAATCGAAAGAGGAGAGTTCCATTTTCGTCACGTTTTACGTCCAAGTTTGCCTTCTAACACATTAACAGTGAAGTTGAGAAGTTCAATGTTGCAAAAATCATGAAACTCCAAGAAGAAATTCGAAATTCTCAAATGTAACTGCTCTTAGTTAATGTTACAAGACCTTAGAACAGTCAGTTTACTCTGGAGAAAGTTGCTAATGTACCAAGAGACATTTTGGTCATCAGGCGGTACAGCGACCAGCTGAATGCTATCGAGCGTCAGAGCAAGGGTTTAAAAAATTCAGTGGATTTTGGCAGGATTGAAGATTTCATTGATTGTGAAGGAAACTTGTATCCAGGGTTCAGGTAGGAAATGTGTTCTGAAGTTATTTGGACTGGCTCGCGTTTTAGCTCGTTTTAGAACATGTCAAATAACCTTATTGAGCTTAGCCGTTTGGCTGCTCCGATTATTTAACTACGAAACGTTTGGAAGTTTTTTTTGGTGATTTTACATACGATGGGCATTATAAGAAAACCTTGTTATAAACACTGCCTAACCCAAGCTTAACTCAAAGAATTTCGGCGGCCTCGATTATGGAAGATTTCCGTTCTTGACTATTAGCAAAAAGGTTTGTTTTTCTTCAGACATGACTAGCAAGGGATATAGAGTTTACTGAATTGGTATGGAAACCTCAAGTTGCACGTCGATCGAAATTCGAGTTGGACTTCGAGTTATCGTAAACAGCGTTCCAATTAGCTTGAGCAGCGTTCAGGTTCAGTGTCAATAATAGAAATTGTAACTTATATTCTTAAATTAGTCTTGCCAACTCCAAAGGCCGAACTCGATTTTCCATCTCGATGATCTCCGACCCTGATTTAATCTAATATCAATATACTAAACTTAAATGTAGTCAGGTTTGTAGTTTTTCGTACCTGATATGATGAATGCTGCAAAGCAAAATGTGAACAGATGTTTGTTTGGATATTTCATAGTCTTCAACAGTATTATGGGAGCAGACAATTAGCATTATACCAAGCATGTACGTCACAAAAAGCGTATGTCGTCACTGGTAACTCTAATTATCGTAATGATCCAGCGCGCGGCCGATCTTTGAGGCAGTGACATTTCAATCCAGTCGCTACCGATCAAACAAAGGAACGAACGAACGATCAAACCAATGGATGACTTCATGACTGAGCTGACTGACGGCGAATGAATGATACATGGTAGCTATTCAGAATATTCAGTTTTCAGAACAAGAAATGTTGCGTATCCGGAAATTTTTATAAGCAGATTAACTTGTTTAAGTATGGCGCAGGATATTACTGAGCGATGGGCCGGAGGTCGCCGTTCTCCCCTTCAAGTTCAAGGCTCAGTCGACTAATCAATAAGTTTCAAGTTTTCCTTCTCACCGTACAATGTAGATACTAATAAATGACCCATGTTTAGAAGGATATAAATTATATATAACCTAAATTCTACACAAAACTTGTTGCCATGCCTGCGCGTTCGAACTCCAGGAGTACCATCGCTTCGCGAGGAATTAGCTTATGTTTCCAGTTTTTGTTTCCTTATTGGCGAATTTCTTCATTTTTGATTATTATAGCCATCGTGTATAGTTGTATAGTTGTGTTTGTATTGTTTGAAATTTAAAACATGCGCGCCTTCAGTTCGTTTTGCTATATTTAGTAAACCAGAATTAGGGGAAAAAGGGTTTTTTTTTAAATTTCCAGTCTCACAGATCACGAGCCTAAAATCTTCATCAAGGAATTATAAAACCAATATGGCAACAAGGTGGTTATATGAGGTAGAGATACGAAATGGTAAGGCCTATCCTGATTGTACTGGCAGGCCAACAACATTTTTGTCTTTTTTCCCCGGTAAATTGGCTTACAAGTGGGTTTGTTCACGCAACTTTGTCATCGAATTGGCTTACTTGCCGTCTACAAACCATTCGTACTTGAAAAGATGCTAACGAGCGAACGATCGAGTAACTCAGATACTAAACAAAGAAAGATGTATTAAAGAACAGTTTATTTCGAACTACTTTTTGTTAGTTGCGGTTAGTTTCAGCTAAGTTCTCCAAACGTGTGTTTTCGGTGTGAAATTTTGTGCAAAGTTTGAAGTTGTACTGCAAATAAAAACAATTTCTATCAGTCGTTGCGAATCATTTGAAATCCGACTTTTCTACCGTAAATTGAGTAGAAGAAAGCAAACTGAAATTACTGTTGAACAGAGTTTCTCAGGACTGGATGACTAGACCACAGTGCAGGACCAGTCGTCCATTTTACGGCTGGTTGGGAAATTCAAATAACCATTCACTTTCAGTCTTCCCAGCGGTCGATATTTTAATAAAAAGTCCCAAAATGTCAACTATGTTTTGAAACTTTGTTTGCTTCATTTACCATCTGCCTAGGGTAATTATGAGTTGAGATGTGGATACTAATTTCCGGCCAAGCACCTTGTTCCTCTTTGCATACGATCACTACTACTGCTCTGACATATTATATGGCAAAGGGTTATTTTTGGGACATTTTGTCGCCTGTTTTTGAGATGCAATATCTTGGCTTTCCTGAGAGGACGTGGGCGACCTAGGAAGTTGTTACCTACACTGACATCTATTAATTTGCCTTAAAGGGTGTTTGGAGCAAACTCACGAGAGGTCGCACGTTTAAAAACCAGAGACATTTATGTTTATTTCTCTTAAGGTAAGGAAATTGAAAAGAATTGCGAACGACTGGTTTATACTGACAATATCAGATATTTTGGTTAATGCAGCCAATGTTGCTCAAAGCCGTTCTGCGTCCTTGGTCCAGGTTGGTCTGTTTTGCCGGTATCTTCACAGCAATAGCTCGTGAGCGACATCAAACCATAAGATGGTTTTTTCGGTAATGTAAATAACCTCGTTCATTTTAATGGAGTAGCAAATATTGTAGAAAAGATGTTTACAATGTTTGCCTCATTAGCATAAGCGATTCACTTTCTCATCGGGCGACAAAGACATCAGTTCTGAATATGATTGAAAGGGCATACCACGATTAACAGTCCAAAGGAAATTGAACCCGATGTATGGCACACATTTTGTGCAACGCGGGCCTAAAAACTCAAGATTTTTCAGAGTGTATGGGCTAATTAGCGCTTTTACCAGCCAAAAATTTTGCAACTTTTGAAAGCATCACCTTCAATATTACGCCAAAAGAGCTGATACTTTCGCCATGCACTAAGTTTCATAAATTCCTAGCCAATATGATACCTTATCCGTCCACGCAAAGTCGTATGCTAACGACGAGGCGAAATAAACAATGACGCCTCCAAAGATTACCCGAATGTTATCCAAAAACGGCAGATTGTGTACGTTGAAAAACTTTTACTTTAACATCTGTTTGTATTTCATTTCCACCAAATCAGAGTTCTGAATCGTCCAAAAACATGAACCCGACAAAATAACTTAGTGATTAAATGTGAGAAAAGTGTTGCCATGTCAACTTGATGGTAAGAAACAAACGTGTAGAACACTGAAATTTTTAAATTTCCTTTGCCAAAAAAAGTAATTAAGTCCTAAACTCTCAAGCTTGTGGTAACAAAAGCAATCAAAGATCATTGCTCGTCTCCCTAGAAGCTAGTGTAAACATCGCAATTTTTTTAATTATTGCCGAAAAAATGTATCCCTCCCATGAATTAAAATGCTCCAGTTTTTTTCAGTTATCAGTTTTGCGAGATGATATTGAGAAAAAAAAAAAAATTGGCAGCTTGATTTCATGTAAAGAAATCTCCAGGGCCAAAATATTCTAATACCGATTTTACATATTATTATTATTATTTTTTTTTTTTTATAGATAAGAAAATGAGAAACAGTTCTCAGACAGATTTCAGAGACAGCGAGGATGGCGGCCATATCTCTACCGACAGCATCTTACGAACAATAGCTTACTCCGTTATTTTCATACTTGGGCTTGTGGGTAACGTCTTTGTTCTTTACGCTTTAAAGCAGAAGAAGAAAAGAAGAACTGCAAACGACTGTTTTATACTTAACTTAACACTATCAGATATTATGCTTATTATGTGCATTCCAGCTGATGTTTACTTGGAAGTCAGGAATTTTCCGTACAACATATTAGTTTGCAAAGTTCAACGCCCTCTGTCCACGCTGGTCTATTTTGTCAGCATCTTCACTTTTACAGCAATGGTTCTTGAGCGGCATCAAGTTATAACTAAACCTTTTCAGCCGAAGATGGAGCGACAACGCGCGTTTCTTGTAGTTGGAGGAATCTGGGTACTAGCTTTGTTTTTTATAGTTCCATTACCTATAATAACATCAGCTGGCGCCAACGAATGCGAGGAAGAGTGGCCTAGCATTTACAAAAACCTGTATACGGCTATTCTTGCAGTTTTTCAATATTTGCTGCCTTTAGCAATCATCACTGCAGCGTATATATCTATTGTTATTTATCTTTGGAACGAGGGAGCCTCACAACAAGCGCTTAACATCCAGGGCGATATCGCCTTGAGGGCGGCAAGGAAAGATAATATACAGGTCTTAAAAGCAGTTATCATTGTTGTCATCTTCTTTGCAGAGTGCATGCTCCCAAGTCAGCTCGCGTGGTTGTTGTGGGAGTTTGGTAAAGCAAAACACAAGGATACTGCAAAACATTTATTGAAATTTGCTCCTGTAACAAGCTATCTTCATAGCTGTGCAAACCCCTTAATATACGGAACTTTCATGGCTTTTTTCCGTAAAGAATTTATACTACGGCTAACGAAATGTTTTTCATGCTGTTATGGATTTATCTGTGTTTTGAGAAGAGGGACAATCCATCTCTACCAGGTCTCCTCGTCCCGCAGAGAAGCGCGCCAGCAACATGATAACGGAAAGGCCAATAATGACATCATTAGTACAAACAGTGAGACACGAAGGGGACGTGACGGGTCTTCGATTGTGACGCGCAAGGAGATCTTGGATGCTAAAATTGGAACGCAAAGAAATTTTGGATTTATCAAAGAAGAATGCGAGGAAAACGAATCAGAGACTCACCTCTAACACAATAGGGAGTTTACGAAGCCACGACGCCGACGCCGACGCCGACGCCGACGCCGACGCCGACGCCGACGCCGACGCCGACGCCGACGCCGACGCCGACGCCGAGGACAACGTCGATTAAAAAATGATTTATATTTTACCAACGAATCTCGCAATACACTTAAGTCATTTACTTTGTTTATCACTGTCAAAACTATCGCAAAACTAAATCCGGAACACAGCGATAAATTTGAAATAAAAATTTAAAAAATTAGCCGTCATGGTTCACGTTCTCCAGACAACGCAAAATTTGGTCATTTCACGTTGTTGTTTTGCAGAGGACGGCAAAGAAATGTACCAAGAATTATATGGCAAGTGCACAGCCATTGTACTGCTCATTAATTCTTTTGTTCAGTGACGTTCCCGTCGCCGTTGCCGTCGTGGTTTCGTAAACTCCCTAATATTAAATACGATGCCTGGTCGAGTTCGACCACAATTTGCTCAAAAAAGGATTATTCGAAGGGGCCATGTTTAATCTGCTTTCAAATTCTCGAAATACGAGTGTGTCAAATAAATAAGGCTGTAGGTAGAATCAAACTGAGAAGAAATACAATGGGTTATTTTACTCTTATTGTCAAGCCTCTCATCAGCCTCTGGCGCGGATATGAAAGAAATCCTCATAAGAATAAAAACTTTTATTGTTAACACAAAGTAAATTCCAATCTCGATGAAATATTGATTTCAGCCGAGCCTCCGGTAACGAATAGCTTCTGTAACCTCCCATAAACCGACATCTCTCCCAAGTGGACACTTTGATTTTTCTACGTTAAGCTCTAAGACAATTGCTGCAAGTCTATTTAGATGAACAGGGGTCACATTAAATACTTCTGAGTCGAGAAATAGCCAATCATGTGGCATGCCGTTTTGCGCGCGTAGACAGTCCAAGACAGCTTAACACGCATTTTCATCGAAAAAAAAAATCCACAAAACACCCTCGCAGCGTGCGTGGTAACATTTTCTGCGAGAAAATAAGTTACCATGTCCAAAAATAACTGAGAAGGTTAACCTTAAGAGTATGGCTGTCATGCATATGGGCGATTAATTCTCTCAACCTTTTTCCTCTCTTGCCCAAAGTTTGTCACAGACGAGTTAGGCTGGAATTACAATGGAGCCGCCTTAAATTGTAAATACGAATATTGAAGCTAACTTACCATCAGTCACTGGGCTCGCCCTTATAAAATGACATTAAAATCATCGTAAAATTCACTTTTTGACATTATCTGGCCGAAATCCCAAGTAATATTAAAGAAACACAGCTTCTAATTCCTCAAACACTTATTTACAGACACTTAAAACGGGAATAAAAATTCAGTAAAATTACCTCTGTTCAGGCCAGAACTGCTGTCAAAATATATGATGGGCCTGTGCGATGAGGAACGGAATACAGATTCCAAAATAGAACGGGAACGGCTGTACACCGATTGCCCCATGTTCAGGAGCCACTGAGCTCGATTTGTGGCAAATTGATAATAAATCATTTCAAACCTCCACTGAATAAACAGCAGTGAAAAGCACAATAGACTTAAAAACAGATCCCAAGATATTTACACTTTTTATTTTTTTTTCGTTTTTTCAGATATTGTATGTCTTATTGCATTTATCAAGTTGATAATCTATCCAGTCAGGTTAGCTCGGACGAAAATAGCACCGCTAATTTTTTTTTATTATTTTAATTGTGATCCACACTGCCTACAACTCTGGTACGTCTACTTACCAAATTTACAACAGTAATACAACTACTAATTACAACAGTAATACAACTACTTCACTACTTACAGTACGATGCAATTACAGATGCTAGTTACAATATATACTACAATTTGCATAACTTACTCTACAAAACAATACAATTATTTATTTAATATTTATTATTTATTTAATATGGCACCGCTAATTAAAATGTCAATGTGTATCTTGTCTCCTACGTTGCAGGTAAGATACGTTTTACGTCATAGCTGGTAGAGTTGATAACCTTGTTCATGAGGACTCGTACCCCCAGTATCCAGGTGGTGGAAAAAACAATCTTGAAGGTCCGGACTCAATCATCCATGGAGTAAGGAGCGGCACAGAATATTTGTGGCATGTACAAACTAGAGGCGACGTTACTTGCGTCTGAGCAGTAGCTCCACCTTCATATGGTTTTCTTCTTCCCTTCGCTCGGCGGTTCGAGAACCACACCTAAACAATGATAACAACAGCTACTAATGAAAAAGAATTATGTTTTACCTCAAGTCTGATTGGTTCCCTACTCAAGGTATATGGCGTTATGTACCATCAACTACTTATATGAAAATATATACCGGTGCAGTACTCTAACTTCAAGCCAACCGAAAACTTAGTGGTCACTTTGCGAGTATACTCACTCCCGCAGAAGATATCGGGAAGTGAATGTATGAAATATCATATTTTTAACTGCAGTTCTTGTTTGAGAGTTAGGTTTCAATGATTTTAGCTAACCGGCAAGCTCTTATGGTTACCTCCAAAGTTTAGTTACTTTGATACATATTTTATTGATTTAAAAACAAAATTTTTCATGATTAATTTTGATATTTCCTGTGAGTTCGAGTAATATAGAACATATGTTTAAGTCTCACTTTGGAAATATGAGATTCTTGGCCATACCATAATCATCATATCATCATGGTATGGCTGCTAAATAATGACAACGTTAAATGTTACATCAACCGTAAACAAAAAAGGTCATTATTTTACGGTCGGCATATGATCTAGCAGCACCGAGACTGTCGGTAAAAAAGTCAAAGTCATAAATCTGAGTTTGTCCATTCAATTGTCTGGCATTACCTGTATTCTTGTTTCGTGGATTCCCAGCTTGTGAGATAACGTCTCTCGATCCCATGCATTAGGATACGGATTCCTCTCAAATTCAACCTCCAGTTCATGAAGTTGACGGCTTGTATACTTTGCACGCTGCCGACGCTGCCGCCGAATCAACGAACTTTCCTCTTCTGATACGGAGTCTCCCTCAGTAGCGGCAGCATCTGTTGAGTCATGGGTACTGTCATTAGACTTTATTGACTTGGGTACAGAGAAAAAAAAGTTAAAACTCAACAGAGAGACTGCAGAGTTTGGGATCTTCCTGTTCGAATCAAAACATGGCCATTTTTTTTCCCTTTCTTTTGTCATCATTAGACTCCACTGGATGCCGATCGTGCATCCTTATTGTGATCTCTTGCAATCTAAATGGACTTAAATAGGTATATTCGACAGCAGCCTCCTAATTGAATATGCCTCCAAAACTCCTTAGGCGAAAAATTTCTCAGAACTTTGCAGAATTCTTCTTAATGAATGAGCAATAGACATTTTTTACTAACATTGCGATTATTTGCCTATAGAATGACGCTTTTAGTAACTGATGTTGAACCATTAAGATCAGCAAGGTAGTTATCAGTTGAAAGCCTTCTCGGCCTGCCCAAGAATAGGACCCCCTCACTGCTACCTTACCTGAGCCATGTTTACGGGGCGACAATTGGCGAAAAGGGGTTAACATAATATAACTGGCTCCCACTCCAAAACCAATACAGCTTCACTACAGTAACGAAAATGTAGGGGGAGGAGACATAAAAATTACATTTGCAAGCAAACGTTTTATCATTGTTGCCAAGAAAGGGCGGTGCAAATATGCATAAATCAAATGAAGGAAACTTTCCTTAATTGCATTTTCCTTGCGAACAAATAGTGCAGTCTGATAAGAGCCATCAAGGTCAGCCTGATTGAACAACAGCTTAGCAATGTTGATTTTGGGATCAAATGTTATGAATTTTACTAGTACAGTAGATGTCAATATTATCAAGCCAAAATCCGTTTAAGCGTGTGCAAATTCAGTTGTCTATTTTCCAAGCAGCGTTATCTAATCTTTACTTATTTTTGTATACGTGATCAAAATTAAAACGGGTCACGAATTTTGGAGTTTTGCACGTCCCCGCAAATGATCCCCCTACCGCAAATGATCCCCAAATTGTACCGCAAATGATCCCGGGACCGGAACTGATTCCACCGCAAAAAGTTTGGAATGGCGTGGACTCCATGGAAAGTCTATGGATGGATACATATTTTCTTAATTATTCTAGGTGAAGAAAAGACAAGTACCTCAGGCATAAAAGCAGCAATAAAAAAAGTTTCTCATACTGCGCAAAATACTAAATTGACATGTGTCGACTGCATTGATTTTTCGTTTAGGACACGCACTGCAAAAAGAAACTTGAATCTTCGAAGATACCTCTGCCATCTTATTAACCGCTTAGAACTTTTCCCTGTACACTTCTTATACCTGCGTCCTAGATAGCCACGGGCTCCCACGAAAGTCTCTAAGATTCCTTCGTGCTAGTTACCGTAGTAAAAATGTAGTCAATCCACTTGGAAATTCTCAGTTGTCTCCAAATTTTAGGATATAGTGAACATCCTGCATGTGTTATCATACATCTCAGGCCCGCACCCAATAAAGTCATTCAGGGAAGGATCCAGCTAAACAACAAACTTCAAACACAGGATTTCGTAACGTTGGATATCATTTTTAAAGTTGTGAAATTTGCATTCAAATCGTTCATACTGCACATTTTCTTGCGTTTCATATAGTAACTGTTGTATCAAAATATTGTATTATTACTGTGAAACTCAGAAAACCGTGAATACCAGGGAAAAAGCCAATTAAGCGTGAGACAACTAAACCGCAAACACCAACGGTGATAGGCCACGTTCTGGTCACGTTCGATATATCAATGTTCTAACATGGCTCCGAGGTTTTCAGGACAAACTTCTATGTTTGGTGTTGTTTTCTTTGTATCCAAGTCTCTCCTGGAAATTGAAAGACAAAGGAAACTTTAAAAAATTGCAATTTTGACCCGAAAACCTCGGATCGATGTTAGAATATTGATATATCGAACGTGGCCTATTGGTTATGGTTTTGAGATTTTCTCGCGTGTCCTAACTTTATAGTGATTGGTTCAGTACCAAATTAACCTTTTGGAATCAAATCCAAATGTTCACGGTTTTCTAAGTTTCACAGTCATAAAAAAAGCGATTGCATAAATTTAAAATCCACTGTCCAAATTCCTGAGTCCTCACGTTTCCAAATTTTATCGCGAGACGACCATTTCCGGTCCGGAATCATTTATGGTACAATGTGGGGATCATTTCCGGTCCTGGGATCATTTAATTGGGGGATCATTTGCGGTAGGGGGATCATTCGCGGGCCGGGATCATTTGCGGGGCCGTACAGTTTCTCGTGCGATTGAATTAAATGCGTAAACATATTTTTAACCACCAAAGTGGACTCTGCCTACGGCCTCGTTCATTTTCGGTAAGCCTCAGATTTTTTTCATCTTGATATTTGCAAGTTTTAGTCCTGTTTCATAGACAAAAAACGTAAATAATTTAAAAGCAAACCTACTGGGGATTGTTCATTTCAGATTTCTTTATACTAAGAAGAGTCTATAGAGTTCTAATTTGAACATACATTTGACCGCACAATGCGATATAACTTTCGCAAATAAAAGATTGGTTTCAATATAACAGATTGGTTTGAATATAACAGTTTTAAATCGCACCGTTATTAGAGCCGGCAAACAGTGCCCAAAAGTTAGGCACTTTGATTCCGCCTTATTTAATCGGGAAAAAGGTAAAACTGGTCAGTTCCGAACCGAAAGTAAAAGGTCGGGTTAACTTGACGAAAAAAATTCCGCGACATTGCGAGGAAGCATTGTTCATTCATCTTACGATGTCTTTGTTTGTGCTCCGTCATTCGGGGTCTTTGAGGCAAATGTTAGAAATTAATGATAGGAAATTTGAGAAGTCCGTGTTTCGCAGAATTTTTGGACATACACTTACCTTGGTCTTCTGGACTCTGAAACCCCGTTGAATTTTCAACTGGAAGGTTTAAAATGTCCTCAATAGAATGAGATGAAACGTTCCTGCTCATCTGCGAATTCTCGTCATTCTTCTTGTACCCTTGCTTGTTACAAACTGCACGAGCCATCATTTTATGCTTGATAAGCCGGCTGATCGAGCTTAGTGAAGGCAGGTTCTCTCGGCTGCAAACATTTTCGTTAAGAAGGCGATCGCGAAGCTCCCATGAGAAAATCCCTGGCTGCTCTCTCCTATACTGCTCTATCTTTTCCTCTATTTTGGGAGTGATGACCCTTGGTCTTCCGACATTAGCACCTCCAGGATTGATAGATCCCGTCTTTTGGTATTTTGACAGCAGCTTGCTGATGCAGCCGTGGGTAATTTTCAAGCGGCGACTGATGTCGCAAGGGCGAACGCCCAGTCGCGCCAGTTCGATGATCTCTTCCCTGATCTCTTTCGGTAAAGGCTTTCCATTGATGTAAACGCCTCCCAGTTGATTCACTCGTCCTAGACCTATAAGTTACATTTCCTTCAATATTAATTGTACACAGAGCTATGCGATGTGAAACCGAGGATTGATTGCATGCGTTGAGATTGCTGACAGGATAGCATCGAGAGTGTAGATAATATTTTGATAGCCTAATGTTCGACTTAATCACTTGTGTCAATTATTGCTAAAAACGCTGAATCTGCTTCTATCTAAATTTTGTTTTTCCAAGTGGCGAAACAATTACACGATATTGATCTCCTTCCTTTCAGGCATGCAAAAAGGAGCAATATGAACAGAACTACCTGTCTCAGATATGTCAAAATCCATTGCTTCCACGGAAAAGAGCACTATTCTCGTTTGGCAGCCACACGTCTATCTCGTGCAATCATTCTTTCTCAAACAATTTAAGTTATATGGTGACTAAGTAACTAAAATTGAGCCGTGAAGAACTCGTTTAGAACCTCCTACCCAAAGGCGTATTCCAATTGTATCCATCTTCCATTTCAGCTCACAAAAGGGTATTGTGAACTATTGACTACTATGTCAGTATAGAATGAGTATAATTGCCTTTTTGATCAAAGTCCCCAAACAAAAACATGTCCTTTAATAAGCTATTTGTGGTTGTAACTGGGAGGTAGAAATGTATAAATATAAGGTCATTTTTATAAGGCATATTAATAATAATTACGTTTACCTCACATGAAAATTTCCTAAGAACACCTTAAAATTATTATAAAATTACTGGCCTAAATCAATTGCAGGTTTTTGTTTACATTTAGTATCAGTAAGAAGTATATATTCACTGAGATTTGGTCCTAAAGGTAAAAATGAGGATTTAATTGAATGCTATTTTCTTTTGAAGTTCTTTGTTTCTTTCTGTGAATATCAGTTAGCTTCGGGACACCTGTCGTGCACTATTCTGTTCATTAAACAGTTGCTTTAAAAATTTGAGAGTTCTTAAAGTTGAAGTTTTGATATAAACGGGTTCACCGAATCCTGTCATTTAAAATTTAAGTTTTGCACACTTTGAGTGAACAACCTTGTTTCGTGGAAGTTGAAGTTAACGTGACATTAACTTTTCATGGATACAGTGAGTTTTGTTACATTGTGTCAAATTTATCCGTTTTATTTTGTCTTTCTTTTTTGCTTGATGCCTGAATATGTCTTAGAAATTCTCTTCATCGTCCTCTTTCATACCAACTGCTGAGTTGACGGAATAAGCCGCTGGAAAAGTTTTCAGCTCACACACTTTTCTTCACATGTCACTTAAGTCCTTCCTATGATAGTTCTAAGAATTTTTTTTTTGTTGGGGGGGGGGGTGGGGGCGGGGTTAGCAGAAATAATTATCTGTCTCCTAGGAAGCTGTGAGCAATTGGTTGGCACGTGGTGACATGCGGTGCAGCATGATTATTTCATGAAAACAGTTCGAGTGATCATGATGTACTTTGATGAAATAGTTTTTACAATAACCTCAATAACCTATAAGACTTGTAAGGGTACTTCAAGTAATTAAACCGCATGTTCACTAGCAATCATTTTTTACCTTAAAATTCAATACGAAAATTACCTTAAAAGAACAGCGTCCCGGCTGGTATATTGTGTTTTAATACGTATGGGACATATAACTATGCTTAACTTTCTTGAAATAGAAAGGAAAAATCGAAAAGAGGCGAAAGCAAAGAAATATTAACTAAGAAGAAAAAGAGTTCAAAATTTTACTAGACGGGCTATTTTGACTCCCTGACTTGCTCTCACAAAATCAAATTTGATGAACGGTATTCCACATCCATACTTGTAATCCTGCACTTCTTCCCAAAATACTTGTTCTGTTTTGCTCTGTAGAATCTTTTTATCCAATTTATTTGTATATTTGGCGGGATTTGCCAATGCAATATGGAAATTAGTAAAGAGAACTTTTCCATTATCTTTAACCCTTGATAGAAATGGGCATTTCCACACCCTTAAAAAAAAGAGCTTTTGGGACCGATATTTCAACAATGATATAATAATAGAGACTTTGTTAACGTGTCAAAATTTCCTAACTGAGGGAAAGTGCCCTTGACGAATTGTGGGCAGTTAACTTGTGATTATCAATGAATTAAAAATTTACAAGTTACTGTCACTAAAACTATTTATAAATGCCACAATGTTAAAATGTGCATTGATTAACGGTGCAAGATGTTAGGTTACTGAGCCAACCGTACCACAGTCAACAAAGCAAACATGTGTGTTCCATATGCTTTACAAGATAGTTATCCGTTATCCAACATCAAACACGTTTATAAAATTAATTGAACACCAATGACCCCTAAGGCTAGCAAATTTCCCAAAAGGTGTAGAAAGGTTTTCTATCATGCAGTCAAAGTTAAGAATGCTCGAGTGAAAATCTTCTAACAAATAGATTTTTTTCAACTTATACTGCAGTTATATAATTAGTTAAAATGCGGAGCAACGACCTCGTTTCACAGATGAAGCATGCGTTTAAAAAAAAACGCTGATTTTAAACAATGGATGTGGGTGTGTTCAAGTGGGTCCATTGCTTTTATAATCCAAATGTTGCCATCTTTGTCATAAAGCTTGCCTCTTAAAGAGGCATTTGACGTCGTTGTACACCTTACAAAGGGCTTAAAAGAACAGAATTGAATTTCATGTGGGGAAAAATTTCAAACTCCCTTCGTATTTTTTTTTTTTACTATGACGAGCTCTGCCCGAGAAAAAAATGTATGCAAATTAGGTTAAAAATAAGCCATGGGTGGATTCAACACACCCGCAACAACTGCAACTGAAGAACTTAGTTCGCACCTTAGTACGATTGAGGTGCCGCTTAGGAATTCTCGGAATTACCTTTTTCACACTTGCCGGCGTTCAAAACACACACACATGGAAACAAGAAGCCTCTCTTTTCAAGATTTCTTGACATAACTGAAAATGTTTTCCAGATAGAGCACGCGAAATTGTCGGCGTCACTCGAGTAGAGACCTTTAGTCAAGTCAAACACTCGCGCGAAACGCACAACGCGTACTCCTAGTATTTATTGTCTAACTCTTTTTATTGATCCACACAGAACCCATGTTGGAAATCACCAGTTCACCCAACACTAGTCTCGTCTCAAATCTTTTATTCGTCACAAAGCTCACCAAAAATCTCAACCGTCATCGAACACGTTGTTTTTCTACTCTGAATTACAGATCATTCCTTATTGTAAATGTATTCTATGTTCACGTGATCAACTTGTGGCTCAAGCTTAGTTACATTAATCTGTTTGGTTTTTGATTACTGTCACGGTCCTTGTCACGATATGAATTTCCTTTTTTGTCATGCACCTATGAGTAGCGCGGCCATGAAACTTTAACACCCTCACGAAATGAAACTAAACATGACAAGGGAAGTTCAGAAGTCTAAAAAATAAATTCGAAGGCCCTCCTAACACGACTTTTTCGTTTATCATATATTTGCCAAGCCACGCTGAATGTTCACGACGGTGATATTTATTTAGGGCGCCGCCAGCCAACATTTCTTTTAGCGAAAACATTCGGATGTGTCGAAAACGAAGACCCAAAAACGAAGACCGAAGACCTAAGACCCTCTGGTCTAAAACGAAGACCCTCTGGTCTAAAACGAAGACCCTCTGGTCTAAAACGAAGACCCACCGGTCTAAAACGAACACCCATCGGTCTAAAACGAAGACCCACCGGTCTAAAACGAACACCCACCGGTCTAAAACGAACACCCACCTGTCCAAAACCTTTTTTTCTTCAGGGAAAGACTATACACCAGGCTAAATAGCTCTCATTTTTGTGGCGAAAAGTTGTTGCGTAGGTCAAAAGATGACTTATCTTCAAGTCTTTGTTAAATGGAACAGTCCCTACATTAGATTAAGTGTTCATTTAAATGTGTCGGAGTTTGAGTAATAATTTTTGTTCTGATAGCACAGCTCAGATGTTTTTGCTACTTTAATTAATAGGGCTCACACTGGTGCACTTAAGGTAACCCTAGGGACACCCGCATGACCTTTCACTTCAACAACAACAATCAGGAGCCCACGGGCTCTTGCAACAATTTATTGCGAGTCACGCACAGTTCACCTTTGCGCCTTTATTGATAAGGACAGTAAAGCAAAGTAATGAAGTCACCTCATCATAATTTGCTCATATGCATTTGAAAAATAGAATGTTGGTGACGACAAATTATACTAAAAACGTCACTAAAACGTATATTTCTATACTGTTGGAGTTTCATTGCGTTGCACAATTTGACACGTTGTACCGACTAAGATAAAGCAACTGTCAAGTTTGCTGCGCGCTCAGATGACATTTTAATTTATGCGCTACAGAAACGAAAGCAATTTAGCCTAGTGTATAGTCTTTCCTGAAGAAAAAAAGGTTTTAGACCAGTGGGTCTTCGTTTTAGACCAGTGGGTCTTCGTTTTAGACCGGTGGGTCTTCGTTTTAGACCAGTGGGTCTTCGTTTTAGACCGGTGGGTCTTCGTTTTAGACCACAGGGTCTTCGTTTTAGACCGGTGGGTCTTCGTTTTAGACCACAGAGTCTTCGTTTTAGATCACAGGCCTTCGTTTTAGACCACAGGCTCTTCGTTTTAGACCACAGGCTCTTCGTTTTAGACCACAGGGTGTTAGGTCTTCGGTCTTCGTTTTTGGGTCTTCGTTCATTAATTCTCGCAGAACACAATTAGTGACCTAACATACATACATACATACTTTATTGCTCGTCCCCACGGGGCTTTTCAGAGTCAATGAAACATCTAAAAGGACTTTGAAATAACCGGCCTTCAAAAACTTAAAACCCAAAGCCAAAGAACGCAACTCACAAGCGAGGTTTTCTTAATTCACGGGCTATTCACGGCTATTCATAAAAGCGCGGTCAACATTTCATAACGTTTCCTTTAGCGCGGAAAACGTGCATTAATTCTAGCTTAATGATACTGATTAGTCTACAAAACGAAGACCTAAGGCCTAAGACCTAAGACCCAAAAACAAAGACTTGTCTTTTTTACAGGCCTATCAAGCCAGAGACAGTCAAACCGGGTCAACGCTTTTCTTCAGACACCGACTGACCAGTCCGGAATATCCCAATAAATTAGGACAGTCATGACGTCATGAAGCTATTGTTAGCAGGGAAAATGGCGGTGTCACAGTGATATGTGTATCCTCGTGATATGTGTATCCCCGCACACATATCACTAGTGATATGTGTATCCCCTCCAAAATGGCGACCAGTGATATGTGTATCCCCCACCCCCCTCCCCTCTACTTTAAAAAAGCAATATCCTCCTTGAAAGCGCTCTCGTCGTCCGGTCGCTCACTGGACGAACGACTAACCCAAACAGGTTTAAAACACAAATCTCAATTTTTGTAGTTGAAAAAGTTTACGTATCTGCTGCTGGAATTGTGTTCTTGATCCTAACTGGTTTTCTGCGAGCAGGATATAATGAATTTAAAGTTGAACACCAAATGGATCTAGATATATTTCAATTTGAGTTTCACGGCACCGGATTTCTAGGACGATATTAATTGCGCGGTGCATTCTCACCCCTCGAGTAACGCATATTCTCCACTGTTCATCGCCTTGTTTGCATCTGAATTATTCGTGGAGTGAAACACATATCACGGCTTCGACCCGATCGCCATAAAATGATTAGTGGCACTCGCGTATCCCCTGCACCCGCTTTTCAGTTCGACTTTTTGTAAGATATGTTAAGTCTCAAGCTGTATACATTGCTATACTGCGAATATTGCTAGCACGTTTCATAATATTCGACGTTTATTCTTCGGCAGTTAGCCTAGATTACGGCTGTCTTCAGGGGATACACATATCACTGCGCCATGTAATAATCAGTGATATGTGTATCCCCTGCATGCGGTCGGCGACGGTGTACAACCGAGGTCAGTGAAAGTCCAGAAATCCCAAATGCCGGGTGTGAATATTTCTAGCAAGCCAGTTTTGACAATGCAAATGTTATGGGCATTTTTCTTCATGGGTAGAAAGCCAATATAACAGCTGTGTCCATGGGGATACACATATCACTAGTTCATGAAATAATCAGTGATATGTGTATCCCTTATTATCCCGTGCACGCGTGCACGCGTTTTTAGTGGAATTATCGAGTTTCAAACTTCAGTGAACCCAAGCCGTGTAAAAACGTCGGGTGCTAATATTGCCTGCAGTTTTGACAAGGTTGATGCGCTATATTATAACAGTTGTGTTTCTGGGGATACACATATCACTGCGCCATGAAATAATTAGTGATATGTGTATCCCCTGCACGCGATTTCAGTTTAGATATTTAGACATTCGAGTTGCAAACTCCGCAAACCTCAACCTGGGCATAAACGTCGTAGCGAGTAAGCAGCCAGCACGTTTCGGTAATAATTGGCCATTTTCTTCGATCAGGTAGATAGCCAATCTAACGGCTGTGTTTAGGGGATACACACTGAGATCACTGCGCCATGAAATAATTAGTGATATGCGTATCCGCTGTTCGAAGTTTTAGTCAGATATACAATCGAGTCGGTTGGAACTCAACCAAACTCAAGAAATCCTAATCTGCTCCGTTGGGCGCGAATTCATTTCTGGTTTCTTCTACCCTTTACAGCGCTCGTCGGAACCTCGCAACCGAGTCGCCATTTTGTTCGTTGAATGCCCAGGCGCGTATCAGTGTTTTGTGTATCCCCACAGGGGATACACATATCACTAGTGATATGTGTGCGGGGATACACATATCACTGTGACAGCGGACCTTTTATGCGGACCAAGAAAATGTGTTGTTTCCAGTCTCGCATAGAGTCTGGCCAGCATTATCCAGGACTTTTTCCGACCAAACGTTGAGAAGGAGAATAAGCGGCCATTTTGGTAGTGGGAGAACGTTGACTGTCTTCTAATCATTGAGTTTTTTTGGTGTCAAGCGACGATGTAGACGCGATTTTGTGGCCAAATATTAAGGTTAGTAAAGTGTACGCGTTATTTTCTAGTATTCACGTATTTTTCATTGAGCTGTGTATATTTTTTACTGGTTCTAGTGTTGTTAAAGTTTCATCATGCCAAATTACACGGTTGTAAACAACGTCGATATTTTGTAAACTCTCTTTGAATTTGAGGCGTTACAAGCGTACCTGAACCGCTGTTGTTGTAAGGCTTGAGTAATGCATCGTTCCTTCATTTTTATGACAGTTGTTTTCAATTTCTCTCTCTTAAGTACATGGAAGAGCATACTCGACTGCTCGAGGCACTTTGCCGAATTTTTGGGGAAAAAACAAAGGGAAAAGAGAGGAAATAAGACGTCGCTAAGTACGCGGACGAAATTAAACAAATTTGGGAGGTCTCTGTTTTGGTGGATTCTCCGAATGTGCACCCCAGTTTTATCACTGGAGAGCCAGCAGCCTGTTGAAAACCACCTACAGCACAGAAGTGACAGCGAAACAGACAGGCCAGGGGTACTGCAGTGGTTCCCTGTAAATGGATGCTATCAGTATCCCAAGGAATGGCACAAAGGGTACAGAGATTGTTTGTGCTCATTTACCAGAGGTTGAGGGCCATGCAAACATGTAAGTTAAGGTTTGTAGGGTGCATTGCACTCTTCTTTTTTTTTTGGCATTTTTTAAAAACTATACACACTGCAGCTGTTCCTGGTAGATGATGATTCTTTTCACCTCCCCATGAAGCTTGAATGTACCAGAAAGTAATGTTTTTGCAAAATAATTTTTATGAAGGCAAAGACTAAAAAGTTATGAGAGTTTAGAATGTAGTGTCGAGTGTTGAACATTACTAATTGTGAAACCAATGCAAAACAATAATTGGTTGTGAACAGGAAACATATCAGTTTGGTTAAGAATATGTAATAAAAAATAGAAAACATAAGAGTTATCAGACCACTTGACCGCAATCTCTTATTTAGTGAGACTAATGTGGTAACTACATTCAAAATAAATTCATATATTAAAACGAAAAATACATTTGTAATAATATTGACATCTGTAAGCAATGTAATAATCTTCTAAGTGCTTGTGATTTGTTTCAGGTCCTGCATTCTGCTAAGAGGCAAATTCAAGGTCGAGAGTACCGAAAGAGTGAATAAAATAAAATGGATTTCACTTTCCAGACTGAATTTGTTTTATATACTTTAAATAAATATATAATAAAACCTTGGGACATGTGGATGGATTGTGAATGCTCTCTTGTCAACCTGTCCAGGAATTATATTTTGATATTTTTGGGTAAATAACTTGTGAAAGTCAGCAATTATATGTAAGTTTTCATAATTTAAATGTGGAAATCAGACACGATATCTTTTAGCACAGTAACAAATAGATACAAGAAATATTTGAAATAAATACCAAAATGGAGAAATTTCAGATTTACAAAGAATATATTAACAGAATTTTTGACTATCCCTGCATCTGACAACACTAAAATTTTGGATACATTTTTTCTAGCTTAGTTTATTTTGTATAAAAGAACAAGAATTTCTCACTCGTATGCGTTATTGAAAATTCTGTTTTAATGATGATTTCATTTCCTCGATTTAGCCGAAACGTATAACATTTTGGACATCTACAATTTATCTTTGCTGGCATTTAAGAACATGCGCGTGCTGTCGATTTCGGCCCGATAATCCCTAGATAGGAGGAAAGCCTCAATTCTCATATCGATCATTTCTGTGCTTAGAAAAAGGCAGAGTACAGATGCTTACCGATTGTACGGTCTCTTTCCAAAGAATGATAACAGCAGCTCGTCAAACGTGGCCCGCATTACGTTCTGTGGTGCTTCCTTCGGTCCGAGGATAATCGTTATCTGGGCAGAATTGTCTGTGACATGGAACGCGAACACAAACTTTCCTTTTATTTTATAATTTGGACAGTATTTAACTCAATTCGAGATAAATATATACCTCGTGAAGGCCCGCATTCATGGCATTGGAAAGTATTCGCGACTCTCCTTGTCCGCCATCTTGAATCTCTTGGTTTGTTGTGAAACACAACACTCCAATCAAAACACGCATTCTCATTGGTTGAAACGTGAGTTTCGTGACATCACAGATGTCCTAATTTATCGGGATATTCCTGACTGCTGACGCGAAATTAATAGGGTCTTCGTTTTGCAGATAAGGCCAGCTCGAACTACGAAACGAAGACCCTCGCTTAAATGTTTTGCTGGTTGTCAGCTGACACAAAATCAATTAATGGGGTCATCGTTTTGTAGATAAGGCCAGTTCGAACTACAAAATGAAGACCTTCGCTTAAATGCTTTGATCGTTGTCAGCTGACGCGAAATCAATGGGGTCTTCGTTTTGTAGATAAGGCCGGCTCGAACTATAAAACGAAGACCCTCGCTTAAATGCTTTGTTCGTTGTCAGCTGACGCGAAATCAATGGGTTCTTCGTTTCGTAGATAAGGCCGGTTCGAACAACAAAACGAAGACCCTCGCTTAAATGCTTTGTTCGTTGTCACAGCCTATCTTTTTGTCGAGGGTCGAGGGTCGAGGGTCGAGGGTCCCATGTCGAGGGTCGAGGGTCGAGGGTAATATATTTTTTCCGAGTTTTTTTTTTTTTTTTCTCAAATGTCACAAATCGTAGGGGTCGTGAATCGGAGGCTTGTCCGACCCCATTCACTGCATTGAAGTGTATTTGCTTTGTCATTAACATCAAACCTAATTTGGTAAAATGTTGGCGTGACTTGCTGTCACACGATCTGTCGAACTTTTCAATAAATTTTCTGAAATACATGCCGTAATTACACTGCAACTACTAGCTATTACAAAGGAAGAGCCCGGTGGAGGAAACGCTCAAAAAAGGTCTTACCGTCGCTTGCAACTGCCGGTCAATCAAAATTCAAAGCTTTGACAATCAAACTTCAAAGTTTACCCGCCCACTTGGGAACGTTTTGGCGCCACTCCGCAAACACTTGAAGAGGAGCAAAGTCAGCAACGCGTACGGGCATTTTGCCTTTTGCAGTTTTGAAAATCAGAATGAATTATAGGAAATCAATAGAGAAATTTCCGTCGGATATCGACTGTGATATTTTGCAATATAAAGGGGAATTAAGGAAGAAAGGGTTCACCTCAACATTGTCCGCGCGGTATCTAGTTAACAAATAAAGAAGACTCGACTGTGGTCTGTTCTGTTGTAAAGCACGCAGGAAGCGGTAGAGCACGAAAGAAGTGTAGGGGAAAACACGAGACGTAGTCGAGTGTTTTTCCCTACTTCTTGAGTGCTCTACCGCTTCCTAAGTGCTTTACAACAGAACAGAGCACAGTCGAGGCTTCTTTATTTGTTTTATGATAAAGAATCAGATAATTTCCCCACGCATTCGGCTGAATTTTCAAACCAAACTTTATTTTTCCAAACGAGCAAAGGTGGCGTCAGCCGTGCACTGTTCTCTGATAAAGCACGCTAAAATAAGCCAATCACAATCCTTGTTGGAATTGTTCAAATAATTTGATTGGCTAACGAAGCGACAGCTGTCAATCACAAACTGGACTTCAGCTAAGCTCTCAGTTTCGAGTAGTTTGAGCGGCTTTCGAGAGAAGAACGATGCCTTCAAAGTTCTCTTTTAAGTTAATTTTTAAATACGGATCTAAAGGCAGGTAACGGTTTATAGTCCAGAGGAATCCGGCCGTATTGTGGCCCATGAAAACGAGCACTTTTCCAGTCGAAATTACGAAACGCGGAGCTCAAAGCTTGTGGATGAAGATGCGAAATGCCGAGTTGAATTTGAACGGAGCTACAGTTATTTACGGCTTGTAGCCGCATGCAGCAAGATTGCCCGAACTAGCGTAAAAGTTAGAAAGACTTAACGGCTTCCTTTGGTTCTACTCCGAGCACAAAAGAGAATATCAGAGCACGTTTTGCACTGACCACTCGTCGGTTTACTTCGCTGAGATGACCGGAGAATGAGCGTTACTACACTGCATGTAAGTGTTGTTTGAGCAATTGAGCATTTTTAATTGTAAATTTACAAAAATAAAGCTCATCATAAACAGAGACAGTTCAATGGTTGTTTTCTGTCGTTGTTTTAGTCGTTGTTTAGTCGTTGTCGTTGTTTTGTCTTAGTATAATTTCTGCCTTCGTAACAAATATAATGTCTTCATCGAAGCACTGTTTAGGTTTAGAATTCGTTTATTCCGCTACAGCTGTACAAGTTTTGTCGGCGGGAATCTAGCAAAACTTGTTATTCTAGTACAGTTTTAACACTACTTTTGCCAACAATGGTCTCTGTGAGCCATATTTACTGCAGAAAAATAGCTCGCTTCCACTGCGTTTGTCTGAGTCACAGGGGATGTTTAATTTGGGTCAAATTTGTCAAAATTCCGAAGCAAAAGTTTGGAAGCCAACTTACCGTCATCAACCCGTGCTCTGTTCTCTGATAAAGCACGCTGTTTCAGCCAATCAGAGCGCGCGTTATATGGAAACTTTATTATAACTGAAGATGATCTTCATTTTCTCCCTGAAGGCCACACAAGGTAACAAAAGACTAGTCTTGAACATGATTGCTCGGCTAACAACGCCTGAGAGAGTATAAAGCAGCTTGAAGCGTCAAACAGCGTCAACACAGCAGTTACAAAACCCTGAATCAAATTTAAAATCTCCGGCACGAAAAAAGGTCTCCACGTCGGGCTGAACTGAACAATGACGCGGACGAGTATCGAGTACCGAAAACCAGCGACGTTTCTCTTCCGACAAGCAGACGTCAGTTACTTAGCCCATGTGAAAGGTTCATTGAGGAAAAGACAGGGGCACCCAACGGTTCGTTTCGATAAATTATCTGTTCGGAAGGTCTGTAATCCCCTCAGATTTTCTGAAGAGAATTGTCACCTCAAGCTTTCATGATATGAGAAATTTAATGTCTGTTGTTTTCGAATTGTATTAAATGTCGTTTTGGGTACCGAAAAAAGGTCAGCTATCATTTTCGGAAAGGCGATAAGACCTAAGGTTTTCGGGGAATGGACAGAAAAGCCCTCATAAATTCGAGAATACTCAAGTTCCCCTGGAATAACCGAACAGATAAATTTTTCTTAGCGCAACCTAAAATTGACCTACAGAGCTTAAAAAGTACTCCAGATAGCCCAAAACAGCGTTTAAAGCATTTGAGAGAAAACGGTTGTTGGGTGCCCCTGAATCAGGCAAGAATTAAAGTTTAAACTTAAGGAAGCAAGCACTAAAAGTTAACAACTTGAAGAAACCTCTACCAAGATAAGAGACGCAGCTTCCGCGCTTGGAAATACCGGTCAACGCTATGTAAACTTAATTGTTATGAAAGAAATCACAAAGTTCGCACCTGCCGAATGGCAAAATGTGAGTCAATGTTTTTCTGTGGATAGTTGAGTAGGCATCCAGATGAAAAACAGGATTTTCAGGAGAAAAAGAGGGAAATAGCAGCATTAGAAACGGCCGCCGCGAAAATGAAACTGGATTTGAACTGGCTTTCTCCCGAGTGAAAATAGTTCTTTGAATAAACACGTAGAGGAAATTTTACTTGAAAAGTTTCTCCATGAATACGTTTACTATGTTTTAAATTCCTCTGTTTATTTCCTATCATTCATTCTGACTAGGTATAAATACTAAATTTGAAGGATGTAGCTTAGCTAGAAGACGCTCAGTTAATTTTCTAATTTTCCATACATTTGTCGGTATTTTTTTTCCCGCGATCCGCGTCCACCGGCCAAATTTACAGACAAATGTATGGAAAATTAGAAAAATAAACCGAGCGTCTTCTAGCCAAGCTACATCCTTTAAACGTGGTGAATAAGCTCGCAAATCTCACAGATATTTTTCATCGCGACCAATCGCAAAGGCCTGCAAGTTTACTGAAGGAGAGTGGTAATTTAGATCGCAAAACTCACAGATAAATTTTCTTTAACAGTGAATTCACCGAAGGAAGAAAATAGCCGTAAATTTGCTTTCAAAGCTTCCATCGCCTCCAGATTTCACCTACAGTTCCTGTTTGATAGATGGCAAAGGAATATTTCTCATCGCGGCCCGTCAATAACACTGGAAAACAATGAAGCCATCACTCCACGAAATCGCATTGGTAGTAACACGACCTAAACGACTACAGCGACATAGAAAAAAAAGGTACACAAACGAAGCCAGGGAAGACGTTGTTATTTGTTTTCCACAGTGAAAAATTTGAAGCTAAAAATGTGAAATTCGAAGCGATTGAGGCGCTTTGACACAACATTGTCACTATCAATACAAATATTAACGCGAACCACATTCTGTTATCACTATATGTGATCTTTTTGTTGAAGAAATTACAACTGCAAAACTTAATGTTTGGATTTATTTCTACGCGGATAGCCATTCAAAAGTTGATGGCATTAGTACATCGGCCAAAGCATCCAGCGTGATGAAGTCACATGAAAAACCGGACTTTGAATGTTATAGAAGGCTATAGATAAATAATCAGGCCTATGATATATTATTAAGCTCTCGACATGGGGGTGGACCCAAAAAGATATCTGAATCGAGAAGACTACATTTAACCAAATCGGGGAAGAACATGTAGACCGGGCTCGACTGAGCGGCGGAAATCGAGCCTACAGCAAGGACTAAAACAACAAACCCAGAAAAAAATATTACCCTTGACCCTGGACCCTCGACCCTCGACCCTCGACCCTCGACCCTCGACCCTCGACCCTCGACCCTCGACCCTCGACAAAAAGATAGACTCCACGATGTCTGGTTATTAAATTCTGTTTCAGTGTAATTAATTTAATGACATCTACGTAACACCTTTCTCTCGCCTGCCGCGGCATCAGCTTACGGCGCCTGCTGAGAATTCTTTTCTCGGGCAAAGCTCGGGAGTTTTATTTTATTTTTTTCGCTAAATGTAGGGAAACGGTCGAGAAATAGATCTATCGAAAGAAAAATAGTTGTCTCCGAACGACAAAATTGCTAAATCCAAGTGAGGTAGTAGCAGCGGCCACTATATACTGATGGTGTTCATTTCGAACCCTCGATGCATGAGGGACCACGTGAACTGCGTGCGCAGTAAAGATGCGCAAAAAACAATTAGCGCGAACGTCCTTGGAGTGCCTATGAAATGAAATTTTCAGCCCCGTCTCTTTCATAGCATATCAATAATATCATCCTTTCTTTGATGATGATAATAATAATAATAATAATAACAATAACAATAACAATAACAATAACAATAACAATAACAATAACAATAACAATAACAATAACAATAACAATAAACTAAATATATGTGTCAGCGACCATCGGAAGGGCGTCATTTGTGGTTTAAGGAGTATTGAAGTTGATCTTTTATAACACAAATGTGTGATAATCTCGGGGCCGCCAAAACATGCAAAATAGGACTTGTCGAATTGATGTTCGAAGAGCCCAATTATTTAATGAGGAATAGATAGAAAATTGTTAACTTGAAGTTGAAACTTAATTTCATACTCTCAGAAATAGGTTTTTCAGTGAATAATACAATATAATACGAAAAAAAACCCTAAAATCTGCCCAAAAATCGCCTAAAATTTAAACGAAATGCAAAAATTTGAAGGAAAGTTTAGACTGAGTAGATAATTTTTCATCTTACATTCACGTACTGCACCATTGTTTGACCCAGTGTCTCTTGTTTGCGTGACATGTTGAAATCTTTTATTTGCCGAACAAAGCAAAGCAGTCACATGCAGCATTTGCTTAATCCACAAGATAGGATGGACAAACGATGGACCACCAGTCCATAGACTTCCCCAATGGACTACCCCTAAAACTAATATTCCCAATTGGTAGGTGTTATTGCTGCCGCAGTGAGTGAGCCTGAAGCGAACGAACGAGGCAACTCTCTAATCGGGAAAAGGTCATATTGTAAGGGCCTTGAACACGTTTTTGCGAAACGCAAGAAATTGTGGTAGCGGTAAGATCAAAGGCGCAAGGAATTGTGGTTATGCGCGAATGGCAGACTTAAGATGCGCAGTCTGATTTTATGCTCTCTCCCTTGCATTGTTGGTCGCAGTGTACGCGGAAGGTGAGTGACAGTTCTCTGCTGTGTATACTGCTATTTTTGACGCTTCTTTTATCGTTCCTGTTTTCCTTTATAAACTTTTCTTGTAAACTTAGTCTTTTCTGTATTAGGCAGCTCTCTATTAAGATGCGCTGTTTTCCATGTGCTCTCTTCGATCAATGAAAATAAGGATGAAAGCTATCGGAAACAACAGGAACATCATTCCAGTATATCCAACAAATTACTCTTGTGGAGTCTCGTCTAATACTAACAGAAGTCATTTGAAAAATTACAGAAACGAAGAACTTAGTGTAGGTCAAAGGCGCCTGCCGTGATAGAGAACTAATTCAGTTCAAAATTTTATCGTTAACTTACCGTAAGTGTTAAAGCTCGTAAAACCAGAAGTGTAGATTAAGATGTAAACCAGTTGTAATCACTCGCGAAAAAGGTTCAACGTTATATTGTGCTATTCGCACCAGTCCCTTGCAGAGCGAGTATAAGATCCGACTCCCTAATGTTTCATATCAGTTTCACGTAACTAGCGTGCTCGAAACACCTCATCCTTTGCTCGCTCTAATAATTTTCTGCTATGGCGGATGAAGTTGCTCAGGTGCCGGCCATTCAAGGCGTTGAGACCGCCCAGGCTACAGTTCTTCACCAACAGTTGCAGGTTTTTTCCTTTTGTTTTGTGCCGGCTTTCCTCGCCATTTGTTACCGTTCATTTCGCCAGTTCGTATATTTCGCTTGTCTTCCTATTGTGTCCCTTGGCCTCTCGCTATATCGCTGCCTCTCCTAGTTGTTTTTACTGTTTCCCTTCCTTTATTTTTCGTTTTGCTTAGTTCGTCGCTGCATATTTGCCGTTTGCGTGCTTTTCTTTCCGTCCTGGCATGTCTTTGTATTTCGTTTAGCCCGCTCGTCATCTTTCACTTGCTTGCACAATGTGGGCTCAGAAGAGAAGGAGATTTTATTACATTTTATTTCCCAGAGTGCAATTAGCAGGGCTGAGAAGCCAAGAAGGTCTTCTAACTTGGGCTGGGAAGCCGAAAAGGTCTTTTATACTGTATTTCCCAGAGTATTAGTTGAGCTGAGAAGCAGAGAAGACCTTTTAAGTTGGGCTGAGAAGCCGAGAAGACCTATTAAGTTGGGCTGAGAAGCCGAGAGGACCTGTTAATTTGGGCGGAGAAGCCAAGGAGGTCCTATTATTTTGTTCATGTTGGGCTTAGAAGCCAAGAAGATTTTATTACAATTTCTTTCCCCGATGTGTGTTGCCAGGGCTGAGAAGCCAAGAAGGTCTTTTAACTTGGGCTGGGAAGCCGATAAGGTCTTTTTAAATTGCAGTTCTCAGAGTATCAGTTGGGCTGAGAAGCCGAGAACTTATTATTTTGTATGCTGTGCTGAGAAGTCAAGAAGATTTTATTATATTTTATTCCCCGATGTGTGTTGGCAGGGCTGAGAAGCCGAAAAGGCCTTGTTATGTTTATATTTCTCAGTGTGTGATAAACCCTTTTCTTTCATTATTTATCTTTTATCTGTCTATTGGGCTAGCGCCCTAAATTTCTTTTTTTTCTCCCCATGGTAGCCTGAAAGGGTGTCTAATGCCCTAGCCGGATTACTGGTGTTCAGACTACCATCCCTTGGGTGGTTTCTTTTTGTTTTTGTTTTTCTCTTCCTTGCCCTTTTGTTTTATTATGTTCCCCCAAGGGATGGCAGCCTATTATTCCTTATCCTCGGTTTGTACTCATGGTATTGTTTTCTCAGTTCTCCTTTTTTTTAAATTTTCTTCGGTCTTACTATTCGCACTGGTCCCTTGCAGAGCGAGTATGAGATCCGACTCTCTAGTGTATTCATATCACTTTCACGTGATTAGCGTTCTAGCCCTGATCCTTAGTACTCGTTACTTCCTTTCATGCTCATTCCTTCCATCCTTTAGCCCGCGTTCTATTCATTTTCTTTTGGTTTTTATTTTCCCTCCGTCACCCAATCCCCCATTTTTTTTTTTTTTTTCACATTTACGTCTCTTTGAACGCGGTCGCCATTTTTCTCCAAATCTCATACGAGCATGAAAGGGACTGCTGTGAATAGTTAGCTATTGATGATGTTTAAATCTGGTATCCCTGACGTCAATCGGTAATTTAATCACTGTTGTATCACCAAGTGTAATGCACATATAATAACTTATAGCCCGAGGAGTTTTCCAAAGATTACGACTCTTGCTTTCTTAAGTATAATATAAATCACTTTTTAAACGACTTTGTCCTCCACGTTGACAGGGTTACTATGGTCACAGGGACAGTCACTCACCCTAAAAATCTCGCACATAAAAGGAAGCCTTGAAATCAAAAGCTGACTAAAACATAACAGCGTTATAAGTTGTGCCATCATCCTTAAAACAATGTTGTTATAAATGACAAAAGCGAAATCGCTGAACTTTTCAATGCGCACTTTATTCAAATTGCTGACAGTGTTCCGCCGATAAAAGAGACAGATTATGGCCAACACTTTGAAAACCACTCTAACATTAGAACTATTTATGAAAAGAATAGGGCTGCAGGTGCGCAGCTTCGTTTTAATTTTGTGCACACTAATCAAGCGCAAGTGGAAAGAGCACTCTTAGACGTGATTGTCCGTAAATCTTGTGGCCACGACATGCTCCCTCCAAGGCTTGTGAAAGAATCGGCAGCTGTCATAGCTAAACCTATCACTAACATTTTCAACGCCTCCATTGAGCAAGGTTGCTACCCCAGTGCCTGGAAAATGGGACAGGTTACACCTTTGTTTAAGAAAGAAGACGAATTCAATAAAGCAAATTACAGGCCTGTCACAGTATTACCTGTGCTCAACAATATCTACGAGAGGCTATTGGCTACGCAGCTGGGTGAATTCTATAGCAAGATTCTGTCGGATTTTATTAGTTCTTATAGGAAGTTCTACAGTTGTGAGACTGCATTATTACGGTTGACTGACGACTGGAGGCGCATGCGTGATAGAGGGGAACTGGTTGCGGTAGTCTCTATGGACCTTTCTAAAGCTTTTGATGTTATTCAGCACGACTTACTCTTGGCAAAACTTAAAGCATATGGAGTTGGCGAAGAAAGTTGCGCGCTACTTAAAGATTATTTGTCAGGAAGACAGCAGCGAGTAAAAATTGGGGATACTTTCTCTAACTGGGCAGACACCAGAAGAAGGGTTCCACAAGGGAGCGTTTTAGGTCCGATGTTTTTTAATATATTTATTAATGACTTGTTTTACCATGTGAAATATGCTAAACTAAACGCGTACGCAGACGACCATCAGATTTACTCGTCCAATCTGGACCCACTCGCACTGGAAGAGTGTATTTGTCAAGAAGTTAATGTCGCAAATCAGTGGTACAAAAACAATGGCATGATTGTTAATGAGACAAAGCATCAAGCTTTAATTCTGGGGAAAACTGAGCACAAATTTTGCTTCCCGGTAAATGACGCAATAGATATATTTGAGATGACAATAGATAATAAGCTCTCTTTTGATAAACAAGTATCAGTTATCTGTAAGAAAATAAACAATCAATTTAACGTAATACTTAGATTTGGAAAACTTATTAACAAGGAGACATTATCCAAGCTCTATAAAGCCTTTATTTTGCCACACTTCTACTACTGTTCTTCTGTTTGGCACTTCTGTGGTGCGCGCAATACCAACAAATTAGATAATCTTAACAAGCGTATTTTTAGGTTTTTACTACAAGACTACAGTTGTCCATATGCCATTTTACTCAGCAAAGTTAACTTAAAATCGCTATTTATTGAACGCCTACAGAATTTCATGATTATATTATATAAGAGTCCGTTTTTTACTTATTATCCAGTTTATTTAAGGGATATGTTAACTGTACGTACCTCATCCTATAATCTGCGTAGTAATTATATTCTGGACATTCCCAAAGCCAAAACAACTACTTATAGTCTGCACTCTTTTTCATACTTAGCTAGTAAAATATGGAACTCTCTCCCGGACACTTACAGCACATCTGATTTTCTTCAATTCAAGCAAAAGATCCTTAAATATGAGGCCTTTCCACAGTGTAAATATATATAGTGTATAAATGATATAGAATTGTAATTGTATTATTATTATTATTATTTTAAATATATATAGTGTATAAATGATATAGAATTGTAATTGTATTTCATTTTATTTTATTTTATCCATTTACTTTTTCTTTCTAATATTTATTTCTCTCGAAGATATTAGCTAACAAGCTACTCTGTAAATTCGAGGTTAAATAAAGTATATGTATGTATGTATGTATGTATGTATGTATGTATCCTTATTTTTTAAATTCAAAATATGGTAATTTTACAATGTAAACTATCTCTTTCCAGCTACTTTTTTCACTTACTGTACTTGTATTTCGTTAAACACGGAGCGATCCTATATAACGAGGCTGAGGTATTCAGCCCGCCAATCACAAATCCCAATGGACGACCAATGCTCCCATTTGATTGGCTTATTCACCCAGGTCTAATTTTAGCGTGTTGCCACAAAATTCTGGAGAGCGACGGGTGTAATTTTCCGTTTTATTTCACAAATAAGCAATGCCTTTTGAACTGAATGAACAATAGCTTCAAGAGAAGAGTTTACAAAGAAAATTGACTTTTTTAATTTCAACTTCATAACTAGGTTTCCCCACTTGCGAAAGCCTTTCGTGTGAATTCAAGCTGTTCACTCAAATTTATAAAATATCGTTTCTAGTTCTTTTGATGCCAGAGTGTCTTTGTTCCTTCGAGGACTAACGCGGTTGAGAAATAAGGTTGGAAACTAAACCTCGTAAATAAACCCAGATACAAGCAGACTGCGAAGGTAATACAAGTTATACCTACGGCAACATGGTTATTCTTCAGCCAGTTATCTAAAAGAGATTCCTTAAGGTGAGCATTGGCTGCTGTTGTACTCTTGCTGCTTAGTTAAATTCAGTCGGCCTATTACGAACGTAATTTTTGTTTTTCTTACATTCAGCCATGAGTCTTTCTTCTCCTTTCTAAAGTCAATATTCAGGCCAAATCTCACTTTGCCATTTTTCAAGTTTTCTTGTTTCTTCGTAGTACTTTTTGTTCTCAATTTCTTTGTTCTGAATATAGAACAATTTGAGAAATAACTCGGCGTTGTTCAATTTCCATTTTGTTTGCACCGTCATAACGCTCGTAAATCTGAATCATTTTAAATATCCCACCAAAATCCGTCTGTGTTCACAGGCTAACCAAAATCATCTCTTATGAGATTTGTTTTCGTTCTCGGCATGTGGAGATAAATGGAAACAGGTAGCTCGTTGATTGCAGGCGTCAGCTTTGTTATTTTAGTTAGCGGCAAAACTTTAAATGTTCCGCGAAGTGACGAAGATAATTCATCGTTTTTGTTCTTCTAAAGGCATCTTCTAAAGTGTTAATATAAGTTTTATTTTCGCTGTAATTTTATTACTTACCTTCTATTATTCTACGTAAATGACTCCGTTGTTTTAACGAAAAAAACGCTATTTCTCCACGACTTCTATGTTATGCGACCGTGTCCTTGCCTTTTATAGGATCGCTCCGTGTTTAACTCAGATCAGACTCGTACAATTTTTCACAAGGGACTCTTAGCAAATTCATAGCAAAAAAATATCGCTAATGAAAGGCATGGCTTCTCGTGTACAACTTTATATCTCGGCACTGGTTCGCTGAACACTCGAAGAGAGATTCATATACGTGCGCCAATGTCTCATTTTCTATTTATGCCATTTATCCATATATGGTTACAATAAAAGTGATTTACATATTTTTTTTCGGAGTCCGTCGTTGAAAACCATTCATTTTTGCGACCCTTTCAAAGAGCAACGAGGAACCAGTTACTCTTAGTATCCCAGGCAGGCTGCTAGCGCCTAACCTAGTAATAAACCCATAAGTATTGTCAGAATAACTTGGTGATTTTGTGATGTATACCTAATAGTGGATACTAGCACGTCACAGGTCACGTCTTTGGGATTTGGCGAAATTTCTTCCATAAGTTTGCTAGGCATACACTAGTCCTTTCGCTCCATACACAAGAAGGTGTATTCGTGGAACAAACAAAATCACACATCTCAATATTGACTCTTCGATTCCTCACATTGTACCCGATACTGATATTAAATTACTGTCGTGAATTGAGAAACTCATTTTTTCCATTGTTTGGCTCATCACTACTCGTATCTTAATTGGCACCATCATGGATAAAATGATTTTATCCTCGAATAACTAAAGGAGTTTTAGTTCGCGTGACGTGTTTCTTGGGCCAGTGTGGCTGCTCTTTGCATATACTTCACCTTGTAGCCTGAAATTCACTTCCTTCGGAAAAAGCCTTATCTTTGGCAGGTGAACATTTCACAGCTGTGTCAATTATTACGCGTGTACCAAAGTTCAATAACCTGCCATAAGTGATTCCTACAGTCATTGTGTGAGTTAATCCTCAGTATCTTGCTGATTTGAATGTGTACAGCGGGCGGGAAATAGCATCTACTGCACGCTTTTCACATTTACCAGCTTGTTTGTTAGTACATGTGTTGCTTCTATGACGGCTATATATAATATGCTATATATGTAACATTGGAAGCTTTGCACCCCACCAGCTCCAGGCTAGTCAAACTACAACTTAATAACTTGGATTTGCACGCTTGGCATCTCTAATTCTTGTCAGACGTTGTCAAGCCAGCGTAAAACACTGCTCATTTTACAGCCACGAGCTAAAAAGCTTTTATTGACACTCCTAAAGTTGCTTTCATGTGAAGGTGGGGCTTCACGTGCCATCGTCTCATTTCAACACAGGATAAACCAGTAAAATCTTAATTTAGTACAATGCTAAATTTCTAAATGAAATAAAATAGTGACATATTGACCTTTTGACTTATTTGGTGTATTACACAGCTTTTTAACAGCTACGTTGAAAACAGCAAATATAAATTCCACAGTACACGTGTTTCAGTCAAGCTTTCTCTTTTAGAAATCCAACAAGAACGTACTCCGGAAAAATATTGAAAATAAAGAGAAATTTATTTCTTTGCCACTTGAAAAGTACTATTTTCTTGCAAGCTTGAGACAAATTTGAAAAGCTGCGTGGAGTCCCGTGTGTTGGAATAGGGACACATCCTGAAGGTGTCTTTGTGTGTCCCCTGAGATACTATGAGTATGAGAAGGAAGTTGTCAAGACTGAAGGGCAGAAAACTGAAGCATTGAATAATCGTTCTTAGGATATTTTTCAGGAGACAAAAAGAACTGCCTTTCCACAACCATATTCATTATGTCTAGATGTCTTTGTTAGTTTTTTTAGGGCATTTCGTTAATGTTACTGTCACAAAAGGACGCCGCCTACCCTTGAAGTTTTATTCTTTTCGCCTTTTTGTATATTCATTCAAAATAAAAGTAAAGGATATAAATGTTAAAATTGAAGCTGACTAAATAAATCTTGACTCTCGGCGAATGCTTACTCTTCAGAGAGGACCAGTTTTTATCCAATGCTCCCCTTCGCCGTCTAGGCAGTCCCTCAAAAGTTTCGGCCTACGGGTTGGAAGGTGTTTTTGCTTCATGAAATATAATTCGCGTAATGAAAATAATAACTTAGTTCATTGTGTCACGTTACCCCCCTTAATGTTGAAGAAGAAAGGTTGCTGGTTAGACTGAGCACCTGCTGGCACAAACAAGGTTTAGAAGTTTTAATAGCGACTCATATCTTAAAAACATTAAATTTCAAGCAGCGCCAACCCCCCACAAAACGCAATTATAAGTAAAAGGTGAAAGATCTTATCTTAATATATACCTTGCAACAACAGTACATTCTCCTAGTGGTTATTCCACTGGGATCAAAATGTGGGCGGTGTGAAACCTGTTCTTAAGGCAGTAGGAGTTATGTTGTCACCTGTTGCTAGATTTTATTTGACCATCGTTAAAAAGCAAACCACAAGCTCACGCTTATCAGTTGTGCTTCGGTAATTTACACTCGACCAAAGTAGCCCTTTCTGTGCCTACACGGGAATTTTACTTTTCCTGTTTACTATTTTCCCAAATAGAGTTTGTCGATTTGTCCAGGCGATTTAAAAAGTCCATTTTTGGACTGCTACTTGTGAGTACTTAGTAGCGAAATGAGGTCAGCAACTTCACCTATGATAAGAACTGCTCGAATATATGAAGTCAGTGGCAAAAAGCGCACAATCATTTAGAGAGAAAGTCTTTTATTTTTTTAGCTAATAAATTTTTTTTGTTCATAGTTAGGAGTAGAGTGAGTGAATTTTTTATGCCAACCCTTAAAAGGGTGCACCAGCCAGAAATGTCGGTGCATAGTGACTCTCTGTTTTGTTACTGATGTATTGACAAATGTGTCGTTAGCTAATTCTTCCTCATGAAAGAAAAAACTGAAGGGCCAGGTGACTGTTTGTACGAAACTGACAAAGAAGATCATTTGAGGAAGAATACTGTCAAGTGTCAAGTGCTACTTCACTGGAAAATTCGAAAGACACGATCACATGAATGTTTAAAATGCACTCCAAAGGATACCGAATTGAATTAGGTTGAAATCCCACCTGCTTCGACAAATTAACTGTCTCTACGCCTTTGAAGTTCGCTTTCCGTTCTGTCAAACTCGTGTTTGCTTTGCAGTTTAGTATTTTGTCTTTTCCACTTAAAAAATTGGCTTGAACTTGTTTGAGAACTTGCCGGACAGTAGAAAATCAACAGGCTTTGCCAGGAGTTGATTTTATTTTTAAGAAAGCGTCCTACATGTATCGGTATTAGAATATTTGGCTAACTGTTCATATCACGTTTTACAGTTACTGCGAAAAAGAGACACCTGTCGAATGCATGACAAAACAGAAAATACATCTCAAAACACCATTGTTTTATTTTTATTCTGTTCAGAAACGATTGAATATAATAATATTTAACCGTTAGCCTCAGTAAAAGTTTATCCGCCTAAACAACTTCCTTCAAAATTTCCACCTTTCGGCGAAATAAGTAAAATCTGATTCTTTCTAACATTGTTTTGTCTATAATTGAACCATGGAACTCGATTACGGTAAAGCAATTAAGAAACATTTAAATTACTTAAGCGATTCTTTGAATAAAAGCGAAGATAATGCTCTTTGTTATGATCACAGGTTGAACTTCTCGTATCCAAACACTATTTTTCAGTTATCGTGCATATATCCTTTTATCTTTAACTTTATTAATAAACACATGGACCTTTCTTTCTTGATAATGATGGTACCATGTACTGCAAGACGTTTCATTTCTCGTTTATTTTCGTCTGATAATGAAATATGCTAGTGTGATAAGTGTCACCCCAGGGCCGTGAAAAACCTTCTACTCACCTGATGTAAGCAAAATAAAATTTAGAAATAAAAATATACATTTGGTGGAAAGGTGTAGGAGCTCCCAGAATCAGAGAGAAAGTGGCCGTACTTATGCTTGAATGGTTCAGTAATCGCTTCCCTTGTTATGTATCAATTGTTCTCTATTTTGGGTGGTTGGCGCACGTTCCTCTACAGGGGCCGTAAACAATAGCGAGGTGCTCCTATTGTTGGGCAGGATGTGTCGGCTATAAGAAATGAACCGGCGCACGCGGTAATTAAAGACACAAGCTGGTGAAACATCGAGAAATTCTTTCATTCGTCAACAGAGAACACAAGAACTTCAGCAAACCATTCCAACCTTCAGGACATGGAAGGTTTTCAGCCAGCTGGTAATGTCTTCTTACTTTTCATTACGTTTTCAGTGTAGGTGAATTTGGAAAATAAACTCCCTTACGAGTTTAAAAATTTGCAGAAGACGATGGATGATTTCTAGGATAAATTTACTTTTCACTTATTCGCTTGCGGACATATCCGATCTGCTGCAATTCGTCTCAAATAGCAACTGAAAATTGATAAAGTTAACTAGCTTCAAACATTGTTTATTTTGAGGACCTTGCTTAAACTTGATTATCAACTGACACGTACACTCAAAAGTTTGTCTTTTGGACTCTTAACAATGGTCAATAAATGTTGCACCGGCGCTTGCTACCCCTCATTCAAGAAGAATACACGGTGCCCACAAACATATTATGAGCAACATTAGCGTTATAGCGCCTGGCTACAAACCATAACTGAATGTTCAAAGAAACGAATGTTTAAGCGTTAGGAAACTCCAGCATGAAGAGATCTGTCTAGTATTTTTAAGAATATTTCTGCCGATATAAATAAACCAAAGCTCCACTTTTAAAATACTCTAAAAGATACTTTAAAAATGTGGTCTGTCTTCAACGTTGTCAAAAGTTGCACAATGCAATTATGAAATAACTCAACCAAAGTATGTTCTAAATGTGCGATTGTGGACTAGGCAAGTTCGAAAGACTGGTTCCCGAGGGAGCTGGGTTTATTCCGAAAGAAAGAAAGCATTGGCAATCTTCCCTAACGTTTATTTCTAGTCATGTAACCAAATGTGAAATCGACACCGTTTAAAAGTTTATGTAAGCGATAACTTGGCATGTACTAAAACCCAGACGGTGGATTCTGGACGATAGACGATAGACGATGGACGAATTAAGGACGATGGACGATGGACAATATCTCTGACATTTATTTCTCTCAGACATTTATTTCTCTCATTTCTCTAAGACATACTCATAGCTTTCAACAAGGAAAGCTACAGCTATTTCTGGCGAAGCCGGACAAAGATAAATATGACACCCGTGTTAACAAGCAGCATAACTTGCAACAGTAAATCAAACAGCCGGGCCCGGGCCCGGTCACGGAATATTTCAATCTTTGTTCCTGCAGAGCTAATCTTTGGAGAGCTTAAAACATATCTTGCAGTACAAATGAGCCAAGAAAACTAGCACGTGGCAAAAAACAGAGGTGTCAAACGCTACAAATTACACGCGGATAACAGCAGAAACCACGCAGACCTATGACCTCTCTAACGGCTCTACTCTGGTGAAATGTCCTCCTAAAAACAGGATTATTGCTTAGTGAAATATTCAAAGATCCCCCTATCGTACCATACAAAAGGGGCAGATCCTCAAAGATATACTAGCTCGAGCAAAACTCTCAAAGCGGCTATTACACGTGGATAGGAGTTGTGTAGGCCTGTCACCCCATTGTTATCATTATACATGTACTTTATCCGAGAGAAATAAATGAATGTGTGACTTTGCGTGACGAAAAATCCGCGATCAGAAGTTCGTGATAATTTGTTCATTCCTTAAGAGTTAGACTTTTGCTGGGGAAGGGGGAGGGCATGAATTTTTGCTGTTCAATATTTCAAAACTCCATGGTGACATCGCGTGACAAAAGCAAAAGATTGTGTGGAAAATTTGTACATGTATATGTACTTTGGCTGAGAGAAATAATTGAATCGGTGACATTGCGTGACGAAAAATCCGCGATCAGAACTTCGTGATAATTTGTCCAGTCCAAATAAATTATATTTTTGCTCGGGGGAGGGGAGGGGGGAGGGCATGAATATTCGCTGTTCAATAGTTTAACATCGCGTGACAAGATTGTGTGACAATTTAAATGACAAATAAATGAATGTCAGAGATATCGTCCATCGTCCATCGTCCATCGTCCATCGTCCATCGTCCATCGTCCATCGTCCATCGTCCATCGTCCATCGTCCATCGTCCATCGTCCATCGTCCATCGTCTATCGTTCAGAATCCACCGTCTGGGTTTTAGCACATGCCCGATAACTTTTCAAAATAAGTTACAATTAATGCAATCATAATAGAAATGACAATAGAAATACAATATTGAAAACAATGTAAAGTACACCCGTAGTTTTAATAGTCAAAACAAGCACGGCTAGCCTATATCTCACCAGTTACGTTTTTTCTTCCTAAAACAAAACTTGAATCATTACTAAATTCTGTTTTTGACGAGGAGAGGAAGAACGCCAGTCTTGAGAGTCGTGACAAAACCAACAAACAAAACAACAACACCGTCGCCGGCTGCGCATGTGTAAGATACTTTTTCAAATCGACTAAAGCATTTGTTTTTAGATGAAATGTTTAACCGTAACGTCAGTGTTATTTCATAGCTAAGTGAGAGCAGATTTTTAAAAAAGAACTGAATATTTTGGTGTCAGTTTTTGCGTTAAATAACATAACTCGTGCGGTATTCCCGGCCCGTCGGGTCATAGCGCGATCAAGACAAGTTCATAAATTCACCAGTTGTCTCGTGTGGGAGGCGAGGCGGCCTCATGGTTAGTGCGCTCGTCTCTGGGTCGAGCGGTCCGGGTTTGAGCCCTGGCCGGGGACATTGTGTTGTGTTCTTGGACAAGACACTTTACTCCCACAATGCCTCTCTCCACCCAGGTTTACAAATGGGTACTTAATGTTGGGGGTAACCCTGCGATGGACTAGTATCCCATCCAGGGGGGAGTAGAATTACTCCTAGCCGCTTCATGCTACAGAAACCGGGATAAGCTCCCTGATGAGCCACTTGGCTCGTAAGCAGACTTTGCTTTTACTTGTCTCGTGGAAGTAATTTTGTTCTCTAGTATATTCCCGCGGATTTCTAAGTTAAATGCTACCAGTGACAGTCATGTTAATGCAAATTTCACACTACATAACGATTCATGCGCCAAATAGCCTAAAAATACGCCCTTTTAAAGCTAAGTGAATGCAGATTCCGCAGTACGTAACGATTTAGAGGTCGCGATACATGCACGTTAAATAAGCAAAACATCACGCCGTATTTTACTCTACTAACCGCCGAATTGCAACACGATGCATTTATCTTTCAACTTCGCAGTGCTATTTGAAAGCTAAGTGACTGCAGACTTTTCAGTTCAGTTCGTAACGATTTAGGGGCCACTATTCGTTAAATAACCACAATGTTGTACCGTATGGCTAACTGAACGTAGATACCTAAGAAAGTTATGAATTAATGGTCAAGATGCACTAAGTAGCTCAACTGAGATTGAAATGTTCTGCCACACTTTTCCAAACTCGTGTTTGAAAGCTCGCGCATGCGTAAATGACTCAGCTTTGATGACTGGCTATAACAAATTACTAATCTGAAATCGTGATATCTACTTGAAAGAGACCGGCTTTCCTTAGGGTAATATCTATGAGTTTTGTGGTCGAGTCTGCCAATTGGCAAGAAACTATAACTAAGTACAAATATATTGTGACTGATAATAATTTCATTCAGAATTTATTCGAGATATTTAGTTTTCGACCTTTGCTTGAGTTAATGAGTCCAGAAAGTGCCAGGTAAAAAACACTTAAGTATATCTAACGTATTTAACGCAGGTGATGGCAGACGTAACCAACTGGGAGGCATGTACGTCAGCGGAAAACCGCTTTCCCGTGAGCTGCGGTCACGCATTATCAATCTTTCGTGTCTTGGACTTCGTCAGTGTGATATCAGCCGGCAACTCAAGGTCACGCATGGTTGTATCAGCAAACTGCTGTCCAAGTATCAAGAAACTGGAAATCTGGATCCTGTGCAAAATGCGGGACGACCGAGGGTCATCACTTCTGAGATCGAGAAAAAAATTGATCAGTATAGAAGAGCGGACCCGGGGGCATTTTGTTGGGAGCTGAGAGAGCACCTAATACGAGACAATGTTTGCAGTGTGGACGAGGTCCCATCTCTTAGCTCCATAAGTCGCCTAGTCAAAAGCAAAATTATCAACGAAGCAGCTGAAAAGAAAGAATTTGCCACAAAACGACTTAATGAATGCAAAAGCACAAATCATTCTTCACCATTTTCTATCGCAAGTATATTAAATATTAAAAGCGATGAAGACAATCACCAACAACCCAAGAAACCGCAGTGCACAAAACAATCACTTGATCCAGGTAAAAAAAAATTAAAGTTAGTTTCTTGTTTCCTCAGATTTACTGAACAGTAAACGAAAAAGATTCATGAAAACGTCCAATGATCAAATAGCGAAATCTATAGCTAGACAAGGCTTACATTTAAATGTACAAGTGTCGCATGTTGAACACATTAACTAACATCTAGAGCGGTTTTCAATTTTCCTGAGATTCGTGTCATCTACATGTATTTCTTCGAGCTTTGATTGGTCAAGTGGATTGTTTGTGTCCTTTTTATTGAGGAATTAACTCTATTGAAAACCTAAACTGAACAAATAGATTAAATAAAATGTAGCAATCACTATTAGTTATTACGTTAAAACAAATTAATAAGTGACAAATTCATAAACTAAAATAAAACAAAACAAAGGCCTTTATGCTACGAGTATGTTCAGCCTTGTCTGAGTTAGGCAACCCCTTTAACAGTTATACACGCGAAACAGTACGAAAACCTATAGTTCACATTTGTTAGTCACAAAAGCAGTATATTGTTCAACGCCCGGCTCAACATTTGGTGGGATTGAAATATTAATTAGATGGTTGTTCAAAAGAGGATCTACAGCTGACAGCTAGGTAACTAAGTATCCGAAGATAGCTGACCGACAACTACAGGAGGCTTTTTGTCGTGTAATTATTAGTAATTCATTCTTCTATATGTGTTGCTGTAAGTTGTTAGTATAATTTCGTAATATAACTTGAAAACTGATTCTCTCAATCTTGGTTCAACTTACAACCTCCTAATTTATCAACCGTTGTACCGCGATCTTTTGACAGGAAGCCGATCTCTTCCGGTTCCAGACCGTTTTGATGAACAAGACTCCCGTAGCAACAGAAGCTCGCCACCGCTCGCTAGAGATATGTATTCGGAAGAGGGTCATCCTCGACCTCAACGAAGAGAACGAACCAAGTTTAACCGTGTACAGAGCCTTGAGCTTGAAAAGGAGTTCCAGAAAAATCCCTACCCTGGAATACAGCGAAGAATACAACTAGCTTGCAAATTGGCCATTGACGAATCTAGAATCCAGGTAACAGCAGTTCCAATTACATCAACGTCACCTCACAGATTGTTTTCGTATTCAGTGTAAAATGATTTTTAGTTTTTTCGCTCTAAAGCGTTTCCTTCTTGTATATTTACAGGTTTGGTTTGCTAATCGACGAGCAAAGGGAAGGCGTCGAGTTGTTACCAAAGATCATAATCACTTAATGCACAACGTAAAGGACAGAAGTTATGCATTCCCAAAAGATACAAGCCCCTCGAAAACTTCAGACTTCAACTCTCCCTACCACTTTGTAAACACGAGTCCAAATAAGAACCACTTTCACTGGCAAGAGTGCTGACGACGTGGGTCACCTAATTACTAAAATTGAATTGTTTTTTTACTTATTTTACCGGATTTTTTTTTCAATCCTCTGAAAACATTAACCTGCACGATGACTAAAGGCAAAAGAAATTCAACTAGGAGTGCAGGAATAAGATTTCTCAAACTCATTAAAGATTCATAAAGTTTAACAAAGGAAATCATGCATGGCCGAGGCGGTGTTTCGATATGTGATCTTAATTAGTATCGATATTTACGATTCTATTTTTCCGTTTTCTCAATAGTTTTACTTTCAATTGAGAAGAGATATCAAACACGAAAGACCGTGTTTGACCACCTTTCAAAACACCTCGAAGTTCCTCAAGAATATTCCGCTATACCGTCGTATTTTCAACTCTCTTCTCGGTGTTTCGAAATGTGGTCAACCACGGTCTTTAGTGTTTGATATATTACTTAGGACATGCCTTTTCGGGTAAACTTTCTCAAAAAGCCCGCAATATGTATTGCTTTAGTTATTAGCGAACTTAGAACAGACGAGAGTTCAAATAGAATAGGTCAGCGGGCTAGCGCTCGGCTCAGCTAGTCGAGTTTCAACAGTATGGAGCAAAAATCTTAAAAATTGTTGTCACTGACTTAAAAATCTTAAAAATAGACGTTTCGGCTAAAATACTATAACCTTCTTCAGTGATGAAATGAATGTTAACGGCGTCTAAATGTAAATGAGATGTTTATAAGAATGTGAGGAACTCGCTAGGGATTAATTTAGCATTTTGTAAATGTCTGGAATATGCGCGTGGTCATTAATTGAGTTCGGTTCGAGAATGGAATGCCACGCTTCCAAGAACAATCTACGCGACCACAAGGGACAGCGGTCTATGACCTTGACATTATTAAAATCAAATTCGTGGTTGTTTTTCATACAGTGTTGCGACAAAAGAGAGACAACAGCTACTTTGTCTTTGGTGGCGTTTTCTACAAACAAATATTCGGCTGTCCCATGGGTTCTCCTGTAAGCGCCATCTTGGCAAACTTGGTGATGGAACACGTCGAAGAGAGAGCGTTAAATACTGCACCTCACCCCCCTAAGTGGTGGTACAGATATGTTGACGATAGCCATGTTTGCCTCGCCCTTGAGCATCTCACTCAATTTCACTTCCATCTTAACTCGATCAACCAGCACATCAAATTCACAGTCGAAGAAGAGAGTGATAGATCCATCGCATTCCTCGACACGAAGACAACTAGAAATACTGATGGATCAATTAAACCCAGTGTTTACAGAAAAGCAACCCATACCGACAAGTATCTCCATTTCAACTCTCACCACCCTTTGCAACACAAACGCTCAGTGGCCAGAACCCTTCTTGACAGAGCAAAGAATATTCCGTCGACTGACGAAGACAAAAAGTCCGAAGTACAACACCTGGTGGACGCACTCAAAACCAGTGGTTACACGGACCAATTCTTAAAAAGCTGCCAAAGAACAAAACCACCTAAAGCATTAAATCAGCCCCAAAATAATCAGCCTCAAAGCCACAGAGGCTTTGTTACTTTGCCATATTTTCAAGGAATCTCTGAAAAAATTGCAAGAACTTTGGGACAATTTGACGTAAATGTTGCTCATAAACCCGTCAAAACGGTTGGTTCGATCCTGAAGAAACTGAAGGACAAATTCGATCAGGACCTGTCAACTGGTGTCGTGTATAAAATCAATTGTAAAAACTGTGAAAAACTTTACATCGTTCAAACATCCAGAGCACTGAGATCCAGAACAAAAGAACATAAAAGAGCCGTCCTCGCATGTGACAAGAACTCTCTTTTGGCGCAACACTGTATGAAAAACAACCACGAATTTGATTTTAATAATGTCAAGGTCATAGACCGCTGTCCCTTGTGGTCGCGTAGATTGTTCTTGGAAGCGTGGCATTCCATTCTCGAACCGAACTCAATTAATGACCACGCGCATATTCCAGACATTTACAAAATGCTAAATTAATCCCTAGCGAGTTCCTCACATTCTTATAAACATCTCATTTACATTTAGACGCCGTTAACATTCATTTCATCACTGAAGAAGGTTATAGTATTTTAGCCGAAACGTCTATTTTTAAGATTTTTAAGTCAGTGACAACAATTTTTAAGATTTTATTACTATGCCTGACTACAACTACAGTATTTTTGAACAGTATGGAGCGTATGCACATGACGTCATGGTAACCATATTGGTGTTCCAAAACAATGAAACGGCGGCCATGTTGGTGTACCAAACCAATCCCGCGGGAGTACCTTCTTAACTCTTTTCTTATGTAAACACTTCCTTTTGTTCCAATAAATTTGCATGGCTGCTAGACACGCGAGTGCATACGCTCTATACGGTACGGCATACCGTTTTAAGAAATTACATGTGACATACCCCATAAACGTGAATTTAGTTGATTTAAGATTGCAAAACAATCCAGAACATCATGTTCGTCGATGAAAGAAATTAAAAGAAAAGAGAAAGCCATTTCTGGTAGGAGACGGTGACGCGCTAATTGTTTGTGCGTATCCTTACTACGCACGCATTCCACCCGCCATGTCATGCATCAGGCCGGGTCATGCATGAGCGAGCGCCATTTAGTAAAATGAACTGCATAATAACAGTGCTAGGCCATTACTACAACTTTGCGTCGATCTTAACGTTCCTTATCCCTATTTTTCATTTGAAAGATCCCTTTCTCTACCGCTTTCCTACTTTTCGCAAAAAATAAAGAAAATCTATCTATCAGAAGACTTTGGGAATACGGCGTGCATGTTTCTCCGACGTTTCCCAGTTTTGGCATACGGGAAACATTGTTTTCAGCGTCAATGTTTGTTTCCAAGATGCGAATTATGCTTCCGCTACAAGGCAGAGAATTTTAACGAGAATCAGAACATGCGAGCAGTTCCGAATTTTTGCGAGCACGAGCAAGCGAGCACTCATCTAATTTTTGCGAGCAATTCGAGCAAAGGCCAAATTTGCGAACACTTTTAAACTGAATGGGACCATTCGATACCCCTACTTTGGAGCAAACATCCCTAACTCAGTGCGAATATTGAGTGCTGAAAATTAGTCAACCGATGTTAAGCTGTCCGGCGAAGGAACAGTACATCATGACTGTTCCAAAAAAATGAATTTTCTAATCGAGTTCAATGCTGGGATTTCCATAATTGCTGAGTACATTCTCGGAGACCTTAGCAATATTTCACGCTGCTCTTAAAATATTAGGGATCATTTACATCTTATTTATGACATCCCGTACGAACAAGACACTTGGTGTAAGCACTGGAAGAGCTCAAAGGAAGGCATAAGGAACCTCATTTTTTTCTGAAAGTTTGTTATTGCATTGAAGGGGTGATGAACTACGACTAGACCAAAAACAATTTGAATACTGTGAAACATTCCTGTACTGAAACAAATAGTTCTGAAGACTTGTAGTCCGGATAACTAATGCAGAGAAATTAAAAAGTGACTGCAGCAAAACTTTGTGATCTTTTCCCTGAGGTAACGTAACGTGGTTCAATCAATTCCGAATATATCGCAGCAACGATAACAAAGCCAGAAACAATGATACTACACCACTGATACTACAGCTAACTCAAAGCCAAACCACAACGCGTAGATGACTGAAAACGATCTAGGCCTTTACAAAAGGAATTCTTGCTGCCGTCAGGGTTTAGTTTCTTCATGGTACATCACGAATGTATGAAATACGTTTCTGAAGCCAATCTAATAAAAAAACCAAGAAAACGGAACTGAATAATTTGTCGAGAGTTTACGTTCTAGTTCACTGAAAACTGAATGAACTGAGTCATGCTGCCTCAGCGACATGGATCAAATAAAAAATTTCGATTTATCAAAATGTATGATGTTCATTAAGCTCTTGTCAACGTTTTAGTGTGAGTATCGACTTATTTGCACTACGACCTTTAGAAGGAATATATTAAACGGCCTTACCTTTCTTCACCCTTACAGATACCACGAGTATAGGTAAAGACACGGACAGAAACCCGCAACAACAAGCCGAGGCTGACTGTTTGATCAGCCTACGCAGGTGCAAACGAAAAAAAAAACTATCAAAATAACATTCATAATGCTGAAAATTGATAGTAGGATATTCAGTCAAAGTCGAACCAAACAAATTGCCCAAAAGAATGTTATCATTCACATCTTTAGACCTCATGGCGCGCTAAATCAACTTTCTTTGTTTCTTATTAACAGCTCCCTAATATCCGCTTCATTCCTGCATGTCCCGTTGTTGTTTTCTAACCCCGAGAAGACCCCATGTTGTACGACGTTTTATTGCAGAGCTATTTTCCTTCCCTTCGCTGTTAACTCTAAAATTATGCCAGTAACAAAATGGTCACAAGCCATGCGATTATTAACATATTATTGACATGCCTCGATGTTCATATTAAAATATGATGACTGAATTACTCCCGATTTCTCTTATACTCAACTCTTGCCTATGAATCACAAAATTTAGTTAATATAAGAAGTTAAATTGATAGTAAGACTCAACCTACGCTTAAATCCGATGTCTAAATTAGTACATAATTTGCAGAATGTTGCGTTAGTGTCGCTCAATCTCTTTGAGCACAAATAACCATTCATGTCAGCCGTATCAGTATTTTCACGTTGAAATGGCTTTCTCATCTTCTCAGCACATACAAACGGACCTGCTAAATGCTCAACTCGGCACTGAATTGAGTATTTCAGTTGTAAGTATAACAGAAATAATAATTAGTTAGACGTCTTAACGGTCTCAAATTTGGTTATACGGTGATTGACTCAGTTTTCTGAACACGGATTATTTATAACTGAAATACTTCTGATTGTAGTTAAGTACCTTCTTGAATTTTCTGTTATAATTTTGCGTGGGCGACTTAAAGTTATACCACTAGCAGAGCGTTACATCAATTTTCGATGTGCCAGCATTCCTTGAAGTTTTTGAAAATAAAATGTAGTGGTATGCTGTACCTTGGTAAAATCGATACTAGTTTTACTGATTTCTTTTCAGTCTTTTGTCGTGTAGTTTGAAACCACAGAAAATTGGTTCGGATAATAACTGTATTATTTTTACTTTTGTTTTGGTGATGGTTGTTCATGTTGTGTAGGACGGGAAGTCAATTTGCTACCAGGTGCTGACATTTAACATGCAAAATAGCGACTTTAAACTTATTTTTGCTGACACTTTCTGACTTCGTTGCGTTCTTATCCCAAACGAAATCTAGGCAGTGTGAAATATTTGGAAGCTAACGTTGCGCTTTTAAGGGTAGACAAGGCCACATTTAATCTTACTCTTTCGTAGAGGAATACCAGTCGTCTGACAAATTTGAGTTTATTTACGACAAAAAGCTTGCCTTTCTTACTGCTTTTATCTTAAACATTGAAATAACCAAACTACTGGATATGCAATAACAGATCGGATCACTTTCATCTGTGTTATTGTAATCAAAGCAAATCCTCTGAGTTATTCCTTTGCAAACAAAACCAATGCATAAATTGTCAGTAGAATTTGTGGCCGGTAAAAAATGAAAATGACTTGGACTAGTGTCGATGACGTCGATATGGATCACACATCTACTGAGAGTATTTTCGGCTGAAGACCAAAAATAATTCCAACCTCAAGGGTAAGACCCATATCAATATGTTTGTGTACCTTTCTTTATGTTACCAACGAGAACAAATAACTATATTTTGAACCAAAAACATTTTACAAAAAGTATTTAATAATTACTTTTCCGCCGTTAGAAGTGTTCGAATATTTTCTTTCTAGAGTATTTGTCCATAACAAGGTAAAAAAATGCGCTTTTCGTTCTTCCACACAAAGAAATTCTACTTGTTACTACAACAAAACAAAACAAACTCAAAAAAATCGACTAATAAGGCAAACAACAGCTGGCTGCTTGATCGGTAATTAGTTAGTGACGTGTGACATACGTCAAATGAATATTAATCACGTGAATATGCAAAACCTCGTTGAGGTCCAGTGCACCTTAGACAATAATAATTCAATAAATTTGCAGATTTAATCAGCAGTCAGGTGGACATAATCAAATTTCAAACGCTTCACCTTTGTTTACGTTAGGAATGCATTCTTTATAACACTCTTATTCGATGGTAAACGGTCATTTATGAACAAATATCACTGGAGAACACATCAGCAACTTCCTTCAGCAGACAACACTGCATACCGGAGAGAAAAATTCTTCTCAGCTATGGATGCTCTGTTATTTCCAGGTAAATTTTCAATTATGCTGTGCTTCGCTATAAACAACTTAGTGCTCACGTGAAGGCAAATTATCTCATGATTTAACAGACTTTTTCAGGGTTTTACCGAAGAAATACATCGATAATCGCTCTGTCAGAGAGTATCCTACGTGTTGTGTGGATAGATTCTTTTGCTTGTTAAACATTCAAATCTTTTGTCTGTCATATTAAAATTGCTACAGTTTTCTTGTTTACAAACCATACATTCCATGAAATGGCAGGGATTAAAAAGAGAAATACTAGCAAAAATAAATCTTGGAAACGAAATTATAACTGTTCACAGTCATTGTTGATTTTACGAAACCTTTGCGATTAAAATTCGTATTTGATCACTGAGGAATATCTAGTTGAGACAAGATTGCGCCCTTCGAGTCAGACATAACAATAAAGGGGTTAAAGCCTTAAGGGGAGAAAGTTTTAAAATTACCAGTAGTTTCAATGGGTTTTGATGCAGTTTATTTGTATTTAATTGGTTCTGATATTTTTTTATCGTATTTTAGGCCAAGAGCGAGTAAACCAACTTGGAGGAGTTTTTGTGAACGGTAAACCTTTGCCTAAAGCACTCCGCATCCGAATTATCCAACTGGCACGCTTAGGCGTAAGAGCAAGTGATATTAGCCGACAGCTACGCATTTCTCATGGATGTGTCAGCAAGATCCTTAACAAATTTTACGAAACTGGCTCCATCGAGCCTGGCGCCATCCCTTCTTCAAAAAGCCGCGAAATCACTCCCGAAATAACCAAAAGAATAGAAGCGTTTGTCGCTGAGCAGCCCGATATGTTTTCGTGGGAAGTGCGAGACCGTTTGCTCTTGGAGGGGGTATGCGTGAAAGCAAATTTACCATCCATGGAAGCGATAAGCCAGCTACTAAAAAGCAAGAATGACAAATGCGATCCTGAATCGTCCAACTGTTCTCCAGGGAGCTTGAAAAGAAGCTTCTCATGTTCGGAATCCGAGGAGGAACAAGAGATGATAAAGATTCCAAAATTCGAAGCGCCATTCTCTATATCTAACATTCTAAATTTGGCGGGAAAGCGGGAGGAGGGAAAATCATGCAAAGAAGAAAGAAAAGAAGAAGAGGATGAAGTGGAGAGTCAAGATGATGCACCAGGTACTTCAATTTAACCTATATTACATTTTTTATTTTGTAATAGTTAAGCCAGGATCCCCTTATGAGTACCGTAGTTTTCAGTTGAGTGGTACTCGTCCTTTAAGCTGGGCACGATATTGCATTTCTAGTATCTGGTAATTAAAGAGAGATAAATTTACCATCTGTCTTTGTCAAATCAGTAATATCACTTGTTGATTTGCAACATTTCAAAGGCGTTTTCTTATTAGCAGTATTGTTTCATATCTGATTGACAAGTCATGTTCTATAAACTGCTCACGGGAATTGTTAGTACAAAACAACCAGAGCATAACATGGGTTGCACGTGCCTGCAGTGGGAACGTTAGAAAGCAATATATCCTCGACAGAAATAGTTTGGGCGGTCTGTTATAATACATCAACAAAAGGAAGTCGTAAAATATATCAACCCCCACTTTTCACCGTCCGGCTCCTTCCGAAAGATTTCAGACCGGCTGCCACAATATAGGAACGATTGTTTACCAACATTGAATCCTCTGTTTTCTGTTCTAGAATTTACCACGAGAGGAAAACAAGCACTTTTCTCAGGAAGATGCAACCAAGAGTTATTTTTTAGTCGAAAGCCGAGACGTGGTCGCACAAAGTTTTCTATGAATCAGGTAGAAGAGCTGGAGAAAGCTTTTGCTAAAACACATTACCCGGATGTCTACACCCGAGAGGAACTGGCGCAACGATTGGACTTGTCTGAGGCAAGAGTACAGGTAAATTCATAAATGGAAAGCAGCGCACAAACTTTGTAAACAGTAAACGAAGCGTTTTTGACCCAGCAAATGCAATGCCATAACGTAAGCTTTGTACATGAAAGTATGTTTCTCAACTGAAAGCAAACACAAAACATTATTCTGTAATAGCTTTTAGGGTTATGGTAACCACTAAAAAGAATTTACTTTAAACATTTTGCACGTCATCGTCAGTCAATATATTTATAAATATATCATATATGTTTTTATGTAAATATGCATATGTATACTTTTTGCAAATATCGCCGATTACAAAACAGTGAAACAGTCGGGACAGTTATTTATCAGCAAAACATAATTTCTTTAAACTGTGATTCTACAATGGCGTAATAAAGATTTATCTTTGCAAACTTCCCGCGTATATTCTGAAAGTAATGCAGTACGCTTATGAATTTTGAACCCTGCACAGGGAAACTAAAAACGCTGTTTGCAAGTTGTGAATTCGTACAATGAGAAATGCCACAACATATGACAATTAATATATAAAACACTTAGTTTCAGAGTTTTTTGAAAAGAAAAAAGGAGTCGGAAATTGCATCGTAATATTTCAGTATGGTATTTTCAAATACGACTTTGTTGTTTTGCTTTTTTTTAATTCTTACAGTACATAAATTCTAAGACTTCATTTTAATGATTACTTATGCCATATGTTCCATTTTCACTTCAGGTTTGGTTTTCAAACCGCAGAGCTCGCCTCAGAAAAGAAGAATATTACACCGAAACAAATCAGACAAGGGAGTTGTCCAAAGCAGTCCATAGTTATACAGCATTAACTACACCTACAGCAAGTTTTACTCGAATTTTTTTCCCAAATGGTGCTGCATATGTTGTGCCATATTACTGACTTCCTTGGAGCGAAAAATATTTATATTATACATATATCATAATAAGGTTTTATAAAGCGATTTTTATTTGTAGTTATGATTAATTGTATAGATTTCAATAGTGTTAAAAAAATTGCAGTAAGCAGACTTGTCAGGAAATGTAAAAAGACTTCTCATTCACATTTTCATGTGGAAACTTTCACGAGTGTTTCAAAAAGTGAACTTGCCGTTTACGATAGGTTCAAGAAGCACGCTGAGGATTACCTCCAGAAATGTAGGTTTGCATTAAATTATTTGAGAAAACTAACCATGAAGCAGACATGGGGGGAATATGACAAGTTTACAAGTTTATTACATAACATTTAGATAGATTATAAAAAGAGCATCCACTTCAGCCACCCAAGGCAGGATCAAGTGAAGGTTAATTTTTTTTTTAATTCTTTTATACAATTTCGGAGTATAGATACTAAGCCACGTGAAATAATAGAAACATACAAGAAATAATAATAATTATACTGTTAGGAAAGTTCTTTTAATTCTATCTTTTAGTACTCAAACATTTAAACACTCTTTGAAGTACACGCGACTCATCTCGATGCCAAAAAATCCATAGCTGTTCGTCAATTAGTTTTACGCAATATAATTTTAGTAATGTCTCAACACATTTTGTGCAAAGATTGCCTTTAATCATTGGCAAATTTTAGTTTAGGTTTCTGCCACATATCCCTAGATAACCTTCCCGTGATGTTCATTTTAGCAGATGACTCAGAGCGAGACTTCATTTAATTGAAAGGTGTCTGTTTTTAACTTCGAATCCAAGTTATCTTATAAATTCACTCAGTTACTGGGTAAGATATGCATTTCTAATCGCCAAAAGACTCTGTCTTCATTAATTGTTCAGTGATCAAGCTCTCCTTACTAACACTATGCAAAACGAACAGTCAGCAACTCCGTCAGAACTTGTATAATAGTTTTCGCATTAGCCTGGCTAAGAGTGAGGCGAAACGGTTCGAAGTGTGTGTAGCTTTACGATTCACAAAATCATATTGATTTAGATCCAATTGTTTGTCTAAAGCAAACATGGAGAGAGAAATTTTCATGATATATTTTTCAACCAAAAGATTTATTCTATCAACAACTGGCTGGCAATATTTGTCCAGCGAATGTGTGTTATATTTAACTCGATAGCTAAATTTAAAAACAGTTCATTATGACTATGTTTTACATGTTCTGATAGTGGTTGCCTCGCCCTGAGAAGGCTGGGCACAGACTAACACAAGCACGTACGCTTTCGCTGCTAAGTAAGAGTGAAACAGTAATTTAGAAATTATACAACAGGGAATGTAAAATGTTTTAAAATCGTTAGAGTCAACTGATAATTAGTCCAAGTTAGCTAAGGTAAGAAAGTTTCAGGACGATAATTCATTGGGCCGTAAGTATTCGTAAGTGAATTTTCTTGAACTGTTTTTAATATAATACAATTCATGTGAAATGTTCACTTGTGTGTTGGCTTATCAGAGTGGGTAATGTTATTAATCCCTGTACTAAATTCGTTCACAAATTAATAGAAATCTTCCTGAAATAGCACGATTAAATACTCTCATCAAATATCAGCCTCAAACTAGCCGCCAGCTTGCCGCTACGATTTAAGGACAAACAATATGCTACCTGGGTTAGGATAACCGACGCCGGTTGAATTGAATATCCAAGTTCTTTCTGAAGACTAAACTGCACTGAACGTGATTAAGATAAAATCATAGAGATCAAATCGATGGATGAATAATTTTATTAAGAGTGACCAAAGCCCAGTGGCTGCATCAGGCAAGAAGGTTAACAATTAAATTTGAAATTACTTTGCAAAGCTATACCGCTGGCCACACTAGTTTCAACAAATTAAAGTACATCTGCAAGTGACATTGTAAAGAGTTAAGTTCGCAAACGTCGACCTTATCGCAGGATATATAACTGTAAAACCCATGTTTATGGTTCATTACACTATACAGCTTGTAGTAGTAAAATAACGATGATCTCTACGATACTAAAACTTTCCTAAGGGAATATACTCTTAGTTATGCCAGCTGCAACTAAAATAATGAGCCAGATGTCGTTCCAGATTGACCTGAAATGGCTGAACTTCGCCTCTACGCGTTGTAAGTTTCACGATTCTTACAAACCACCTTACTAGAATTTTTCGCTAAGAAATCGTTGGCATGTGCTGTCTCTAGGCATTTCCTATTCTCAACGTTGTTATGATTGCTATATTGAACGAAAATCGCTCGCCAGTATCGTTTGCGTCATAGCAGTTCGTCATACTGAATGAAGATCAAAGAAGCGAAAGAGAAGCACTTAAAAAAAACAATGGTCGCTCTTCTTGGGAACAATAGCAGACTCCACAATGGCCGTATGGATAACGTGATTTGTGTCAATAGATTTGGCGCGTTACGGTTTTGATTAAGATGTTTATAAAATTCCAGGACGTCACTTGAAACGTGCATAGAGTCATCACTCAGTCATTGATACCATTCCCTTATAAAATGTCTCGCACTCAAACTATTATCAGGTTAATGAACACTAAAACGTAAATAATAGTTGTACAGACTTCAAAACAAGGCAGTTCCTAAACAAATATACCATCACTGACTCAGCTTTAACTTGTTTATTACAAGCTTGATTTGTTCAGACTTGCCTCCGGCAATGTAACTCTAATTTATTTGAAACACGCAAATTGCGCTAAACAGCAGTTCCAATCAATATCAAAGTATTATTATTGAATACAGCATATGATGGTGGCATAGGACACAGAATAAACGACGAAATGTTGCTTTTCTGTGACAATAAATTTAAGTAAAATGTTCATCGATGCTCAGTCGAGGTTGAACGGTTCTTTGTTTTGCAACAGGAAACTACGTAAAGCGTAAAATCTCTTTGTGGTAGTGTGTTTACACGTTACCTAGGCTCGCGGTGCATACAAAATTGAACACAGTTTGAATAAACAAAATTAACAAAATTACAAACGAAATCAACATTTTGGTGAGCCTGTGAGCCTGAACTTCTTCAATCCCGTTAAAAGATTTTTTGTCGATTTTTTCCGCGGCTGAATGGCTACTGAGCTACAAAGTTAACGGGAGTCAATCCAGATAAGATGTCTTTGATACTGCGTCGCTTATAGAAACATGTTTCAATATGTACAACTAAAAGCTACTTGCATATTCAATATTCGTTATTGAAGTTAATCGGAAGCGTTGTAATAAACAGCAAAATTTCCAAAACCAAACAGCAATGTAGTAAATCGGATACAAAGATGCCTTCGTTCTCAGTTTAAGATAACCGTTAGGGTTTCACACTGCAAGATTCACAAACAAAAATTCCTTTATCCTGTTTCTTGATAATAAATTATCATTGGAGACCTAGACTTGGCTTGGCTTGGATATATTTTCTTTTTCCCTCTCTGAAAACGAAAACAATGCAATATTGCGAAGTATGAAGAGCCTTTTCCGCTGTGGTTTTACACACGTAAGGGTCGCGACTAAGCATAGGAAGTGAGAGCCGTTTTTAGTTCGTCGAAATTTTCCATCCGTTGTTCGAAACACGATACTGATCGACTTCATTCAAGGTTCGGCTTTTAAACTGACGTTGAATTACAGTGAAAGAATATCACTGAAAGGTTGCAGACATTTCCCAGTCAAAGAGAATATAACCAACGACACCATTTGCTCAACACTAAATCAGTATTACTTTAATTACTCATTAAAATTTACATGGTTACGTCACCAGAAAGCGTTCTTGCTGAAATAAATAAATGTGAATATGTTGAATGCGCCAATAGGAGAACGGGCATTATTTGAAGTAAGTATGAAGATTTCCGTTATATTAGGAATAAAAGCAACGTTTTCGACTTTTTAAAACTCTCGAGAGGACCTGATAAGGTAGATCTTTTTGCTTGTAATGCGTTTTTTAATTAAACATAAGGATGTTTGAGCATTGTCTAAAATTGTTAAAGTTACTGACTGGACTGACATTATTTACAATGATACCTCTCATATCAAATGGTATCTCTGTTGTAGAAAAAATCTCCAAAAGGTAATGAAACGCAAATCAGTTACATGCCAAACACAAAATAAGTACAAGAACGTATGACAAAGAGAAACTACAAGTTTTAGATTGCAAGTCTGTTGAGCACCAAGGTACCTTTTAAGTATAAAAATCTATTTAAATAGGCTTTGATTCAAATAATAATAACATATGTTACTCTGATTTTTCATTAGTTATTTTTATGATTTTTTAACATAAATTGTCACATTTTGACTATTCTATGCAATATAATTTCTATATTATATATATATGAAAACAGTGAAACAAAATTCACCCTGGTGTAAACGTTTTTTTCTCGCCAAAGACTCCAAAGTAGACGACATAAGAATACAAAGGAATGTCAGTCTTGTTTTTTTTCCTCCATTCTCTTATATTTCCTCTTGCACTCGTCCACATTTTTTTGTTTATTTTTAGGCCTTTAGGAGTCGTGAAATCAAAGTGTATACTTCATCTAGTGCAAAAGAACGCACTTTTCTTTAACACCGTTTTCATAAATTCAGCCATAAACATATACATTACAAAAATTACACCAGCCTGGCAAGTTTTTCAGATTGGGAGCAAGTTTAAAGATAAACTAGCTAAAGCTTGAAGTAATATATCAAACACGAAAGACCGCGTTTGACCTCATTTCCAAACACCGAGAAGAGAGTTGAAAATTCGACGGGTAGCAGAGAATTTTTGACGAACTTCGAGCTGTTTGGAAATTTGGTCAAACACTGTCTTGAGTGTTTGATATATCTTCTCAATCGAAACTAAAACTAAGGAGAAAATGGCGAAATAAAATCGTAAAAATCTATACTAATTTAGATCAGATATTCAAACACTGTCACGGTCATAATTTCCTTTGTTTAAACTTAATTAATTATTAATGAGTGTAAGAAGAAATTTTCTCAACCGTCCTAAGCATATGGGTCTACGATTTAAAGTATACACCAGTCGCAATTGTTTTTCGGTAAACTAAGCATGGTAGTATCTCAGTAACCTATTTCGTGTGATTAATACTCTTTACACGTGACGACCAAACCACTCAGAAAAGATTCGCGTGTTGCTACTGCAGTTCTTGATCACGGGGCTCTACTTCCATATGCCATCTAAAAATGGCTCAATAAACCGGAAGAGGGTAGATGGCATCATTCACAACCACATAGGGTACATAGCTCATCGACTGCACGGGCTGCTGACATGAACATGCTGCGGAGGCTTGCCTCTTCTCCTGTTGGGTTTCCCTCTTCCTTAAGCGAGCCCTTCGGTTGGAGAACCACACCTTAGAAGGCAATAAGGAGAGCAATAAATTTCTTTGTTCAGAAGACTGAAAACGCTTACAACTGTCTTTAATTAAGTCCAAGTTGTAGTGTTGTCTTCATGCCCGCCCATTTTCCATCAATCGGCCTTGCGAGATAACCGGATTGTAACCACACTACAGACAGAACGTGATGCACTGGAAGCTAACATCTCAGCGGCGCTGGAGAAGCTTAAGAAGGAAAGAGCTTATTATTTTTCCCGATCATCTGAAGGGAAGGGAAGGGGTGACTAAATTGAGGGAAGATGGTAAGGTTTTTGATTACTAGTTCATTTGTTTTTTCACACTGACTGAAAATAAGCCTTCCGGGTCCCTTTTCCTCCTTTGGAGATAACATGTGCAGATATAACTGGAAGTGTAATAAAAATACCGCAAGATCTAGTCTGATGTGTCAGACGACTTATCGCCCCAATCCCCTCTCCGCCTACTCCTATCTTGGAATAGGAAAAGAAGATGTCTGACATTTCAAACTACGTAAATTCTCAGTGGGCAGGGATACCCGTTCCCCCTCAAACGTTTCCTTATCAAATTGTAGTATGCTGACATACTTTAAGGTTGCACACATCTCAGGGTATTTGTTGATAATTGTCAGCGCCTTAACTTGAGAGACTGGTCTCTAGTGGTTGCTGTGGGCTCAGCGTGTCAGACCCCCAGGATATAAGTTGCACCACTTCTGAGGCCATTTTTTTTTTTATGGTATGTTCCTAATACATACCTGCACACGAGCTTCTGTTAGTGACAATCTATGGGCCAATTCCTCTCTGGTGTAGACATCAGGATATTGAGTTTTCTGAAAGGCCTTCTCTAGAGCCTTAACTTGCTCATGCGTAAACTTGGTGCGACTACGACGCTGTTTGCGGGCGATGAAGAAGTCATTGTCCAAGCTACTGTACGTGTAACTTGGGGAAAAGGTACTCAAGGTCTTGAACTCTGCATCTTAAAGAAAAAGGACACGGAGAACTATAAGAATTATCGCATATGAAGCTCGTGTTTTACGAGTTAGTTTGCATGACACCGGACAGTATATGAATAAAAACGTGAATTATTACCCCCCTCAGGGTACATCCAGCCCACCTGCCGAAAACCAGTTAACTATTCTCAATTCAATTATTCTATGTATGTTTTACGTTACGGCTAAGATAAAAATAAGTTGCAATCAATAACAAAAATAATGAAAGTTAAGAAAAGAGGCCAAAGTTTCCCATCACAACAAAATCGCGTGACACCCCTCAAAAGCGTTCCTGCGTTTTCTAATAGCTCTAAGTTGATGACGTCAATTGAGCTCGGGTAAACCCACTTCCCTTTTCCTGCACACTTGTTTCTGATAATTAAAATTCTCTTTGTATCAAAACAAAAAAACTATGACAAGACAACATTTTAAATCCAGTCAGGCGTTGAAGCATGACGGTTTAAAAGCTGATCAAATTTCAGGTGACTGAAAATTCAGTTGGAACGTCACAAAAAACTGGATGGAAAATTACTGAGTAATATCACAATGAAGGCTGTTTGGTGCGGTCGCGGGCATGACGGCAACAAATAACAATTAATGGTTTGGATATTTATTTCATCAGAAAATAAACTTTGAATTACATAGAGCTTTGTTATACATCGGTGAGCTCCGCAATTTAATCATTCAACACATTTCGTAAATAGATTTTCACAACTGTTAAAAGATGGTTCCATGTGGATTTCAATGAAACTGATCTTACGGGAAAAACTGAAATAATATAAGTAGATTGTGATGTTTGTAAATTCTTATTTTAACAGCTGGGGAGATTGGAAATGTTGCTCATACCTTTAGCTTACCTTACTCCACCATAAAGACAAGAGTAATACACAGTAATTACACTTTAAGAGTCCAGATTACATAACGCGTATGTTCAACATGTAACATGTATTCTGTAACATACCATATTGCACCAATACGTAAATTTTTGATATGCGCATGAGCCCATAAAAGTACTGAGAAGTTGACATGTTATATTACCTGGTGAGTATGACTCCCTATCGTCTTTATTTGTTGGACTTGGGGGATCATCTTCTTCCTTCACGATAGTTGGACTGGAATAAGATTCTTCCTCGTCATCGCCTTCCTTATAATTCTCTTCACTGGACTTCTTTCGCCACTTAGCAGCATCGCACTTCTTCATAAAAGCATCTTCTCTTCCTGCACTTTCTTGCACAATCTTAGACTTCAATATTTGGCTGATGGCGCAAAGTGATGGCACGGTACTCTTGCTGCACACATTTTCTCTCAAAAGGCGATCACGAACCTCCCAGGAAAAAATCCCTCCATTTTCTTTACGGTAATGGTCAATTTTCTCTTCAATTTCTGGAGTGACGTCTCGGGGCTTGTTCAAACCGACTATCCCTGGATCAACAGTGCCGGTCTCTTGGTATCGGCAGAGAATTTTGCTAACACAGCCATGGGAAACTCGGAGCTGACGGCTGATGTCGCATGGCCTCACGCCCATCTGTGCCAATTCAATTATCTTCCATCGCAGTAGCTTCGGAAGAGGCCTGCCGTTTATGAAAACTCCACCAAGCTGATTTACCTTTCCTTGGCCTTAATTGGAAGGGAACAAACCATATCAGCTGAGTACGTTGCTTCTTATTAACGTATCACTTGCTACATTTCGGCCAAATTATATATCTTTAAACCAGAAATTCTCTTGAGGATATCATTCTTTCGTGTTAGTGTTAAAACTGGCGAAGAAACAGTTTCTCTAGTACACGTGCAAAAGAATTGCAACAGTCTTCAACTTGTTTATTTATCCGGAAAACGTGGCCAAAACGAATCATTCACGCGAGAGAACACAACACTACACTCAACAAAACGTTTTGATAAAAGAAGGGACGTACAAGACAGATAACAAACAGGCTACCTGTAAACGCAAATGTTTCCATCGTCCTTACGGATCCTTGGCACAGAAGATTACAGAGCTTGGATTCGAAAGCAGAAGACAGTGTGATATGAGAATAACCGTTGGTATCATGTGCAGCTCCTTTTAAAGGCCATATATTCAGCTTGATGACGCAGGTAGGCGTCAATACAATCTATTCAGTTAAAGGATTTAGTCAAGCGTTCTGGTCTTATATTGTATTAAGAGGTATTAAACAAACAGTACCTTAGAACAATTAGTAGTTCAGGAAGTTCAAATAAAATGACTGTTTTCCTTGAGCGACCATGCTTCGCAACAACTTACAAGAATCACGAAAAGATTAGATCACGAAGCATCGCGTGCAAATGCTGTTTCGGTCTTTTGGAGTTTCGTGCTGGGCCTGTACTTTCAAAACGAGCAATCTATGGTTGGCGACATCTAAGCTTAATTGAACGTGATATTTGTGAGGCGCCATTTACTGACACTCAACTATATTTGTTACAAACAACATGTAATTTAAATATTAAGTAGACTGGCATACTTCTAAAGTAAATTTGAAATGGGGGGCAGAGTAAAGCTATTGGTCGTTTCTTTGTAATATCAAGGTTATTCCTTCCGAGATGTCTAGTGAACAGGTCATTTTGTATTGGTGCTGTTTAGGAAATACAAATTTACGGATTGTCAAGCCTAAAAAGCGTGATTCTTGCTGGCAACGGGCGGCTGCTTCAACGAGATTTCACGACGCATCAATGGTTGATCAAGTTAATCGATTTTATGTAGATAACAATGTTCCTTATGACAACAGAACGTTACCTCCAAACGCTGAGTCACGGATATTTACGTTACCATGACAATCTCACAAACACCATCAAACTTTTCATCCAAGTACCGCTTAAGCCAATCTTGGATTTTTTTTAAATTATGTCTGGTACCACGAAATATCATTTAATCTGATATTAAATATTATCTAGTCTAGCTTAGATTCTGAACAATCCCTGCATTTTACAAAAACAAATAAATGTATAAGAGTAAATAGGTAATAGGAGAATTATTATTTCCTTTCGCGCGGAAGAAAAGAACGCAAGCACGTGGCTCGATTTTCCCGCTTGTTTCATTACGCTGCATGGTGTTTGACGTCAACGACTCAAGTATTTTCTATATTCGGTAACAGTGGTTAATACTAATTTAAAACACTGTGTCCTGTGTCAAGACTTGAAATTCTTTCTCATTTAAAGTTTAGCCAATTTCAACCTTATTTTTTGTAGCTATCCCAACGTTGCCTCGTGTGGAGAACTCATTGCCTATTCTATCATTTCATATTTTTTTGCATTTGGCTGGAATTCTGTTAGATTACATTTCATTTCAGAGATAAAGTCTCTTCAATATATTGAAAAAGGTTGTAGTTTCACTATTTAGTGTTCCTGATTGAATTGATATCGGTGAGAAGGTCTTTGGTATTATGATTTTCTCTTGTACAAAATTCGATGGTTCAATGGCTTTGAATATACTAATCTCTATTTTACAAGGGGGAAACGAATTTCGTCTATTTTCAGGAAGAGATCTTTTTTTTTGTTTATTTTGCAATCTCATAGACCAAGTTCTGTTTCTTTGGCAACAAGATCAACATCTTTGATGCTAAAAGCCGAGTAAAACACTCATCAACTTCATCCATGCCAATCTCTTGTAAAGCTTTTTGATTTCGCGTCTTCTTTCTTGCTGTGGCTGGTGCTGTGGCTCTTCGCTATATTTTTTTATTCTATTATACCCTTTTCCATAGTTTGCACATTGTGACTAGTAATTTGAAATAATTTTTACATCTTCAAACAAAGGATCAAAATCTGCTTAGTTGCCTTATTACGTTGCATCGCTTTCGAAGAAAAACAATATCATTAACAGATAGGGCAGAGGTTACAGATAATGACTGAAAAGACCACCAAGATAGCAGTTTATTAAGTTTCGCTTCGTCATGTTTAATTTCCATATGATTTACCTGTTCCGGTAAATTCGTAACTTCCATTTCAAGGTTTCGAATGCGATGGTAAGGACGGTAAGCGAACATAAAATTTGTACTAAAAATACTCGTGAAAAAAAATGCGATATTGTATAACTGTCGCCAGATTTCTTGGCAACCCTAATCAATTAGCAAGTTGTATTAAGTGACACCGGCTAGTCTGCTTTGTGTACTTCATCCAGTATAAATGAGCTCTATAAAAAAGCGATTTAGCGTTGTCCTTTACAAAATTAAGTGACCCCGCAGTCTCCGTTATTGCGTCTATTATTCAACTCTTTGGTTTGTTTAATAATTTCAATGAGTCGTGTTTTTCCGTCGGTTTTTCTGTCGCTTCTCCTGGCTTACATAACATTTGTTCCCTGTGTTCTCTCTATCCAGTTGATAATCTCGGGTTGATAATCTTGCATAAAGCTACATTACAGCGGGCGAAGTTCTATTTTTGGTTATGTAAATCCATCAGTCTTCATTGAGAGAACAATGCAAACATCTTGAGCAAGCATTTTATAACACTGATGAAAATATGGCGTGGCGTCAGATATATTCAGCCTGCACCCAGTCAGGCGTCTCAGAACGCTTAATTAATCGCAAGCAGAACAGTGCGACAGTGCAAAGGAGAAGATGTCTACAAGTGGTGTTCTCACTGCTGAACGAACCTTCATTGGAAGCTAGAGAAAAAAAAAGAAATACATATTAGAAAACAAGGGAACCGTTACATATAATTTAGCCTTTTGAAATATGTTACGAAATATGTAAACGATCAGTAAGTTTAACGGTCCTTTTGTCTTAAGTTTTTGTTGATGTGTTAATTATTTGATCACGTGAGTTGATCTTACAATGTTAACCATCTTTAAAAGGGTCTTTAAAGGATATTTTATTTAAGATTAGATTAATGTTTCATTGCGATGTTGGATTGTATAACGATTTCATTTCAAATCTCTACCATTTAATAGCTTAATTATTGACTGTGATCGCATCGCGTAACTCTACGTCTCATGTCGAGGAAAAGGTTGTTGTTATTCATCGTGGTAGATGCAATAATAAAGTGTATTATCGTTTGTCTCACGATGTAGTCACTTGAGATGTAGATCGCGACGTTTCGACTGCTTACTGCTAGTCTTCTTCAGGCGATAAGGTCGACTGATTGCACGGTATCATTTATATCACAAAGGTCGGCTGTGATTGGTGCATTTCGATCCTCCTATTGTTCCATTGTTCCGGCGAGTAGCTGTTCCCTCAGCGGTCCGCTGTTGTACCGTTCTCCTGTTGTTGTGTTTCTTGATCGTGGGTATCCATGCTTCAGGAATTTCGATTCCACTATCCCTGTTGATGTTATTAGGGTGAAGTCTTATGTGAATAGCTTCCTTGACCCTACATGTGTACCAGTGAGGATCTCGATCAATAAACTTGACATCATTCCAGATAGGATAGTGGCCGGTCTCGTGGGTGTGTTCAGAAACGGCGGAGGTCTGGGTACGGGCGAGTCGTATATCCCTGTCGTATTCTTTGATCCTCTCCTGCATAGATCTCCCTGTTTCCCCGATGTAGACTTTGCCGCACTCACAGGGAATCCTGTAGACAACACCATCTTGTTTAGCCGGGTTGACAGTGTCCTTTGGTCGCACTAAGTGTGACCGAAGTGTCGTGTCGGACTTAAAGACGGTGCGAATGCCTTGTTGTTCTAGGCAGCGGCGGAGAGACTCCGAAACTCCTTGGGCATAAAGTAAAACGGCGGTGGATTTAATTTCCGCGACAGGCTCTCTTCTTGGGGTTGTTCGTGCCTTTGTGATCTTCTGTACAAAAGAGGAGGGATATCCGTTAGAAACAAGTACAGATGACAGATGTTTCTTCTCTCCAGCGATTACTGATGGTTTGGTGACGAGACGTTTAGCCCGGTCGTACAGACACTTCACAATACCGCGCTTTACTGACTGAGGGTGGTGTGAATCATACGCTAGGTACTGATCAGTATGTGTTGGTTTCCTGTAGACACTGGTGGTAAGGCGGCCATCAGGTTCTCTGTAAACTGACGTGTCGAGAAAGGCGATCTTGCTGTTGTTCTCGATCTCCATGGTGAAAAGGATTGATGGTTGTTGACTGTTCAGGTGTTGCAGGAAGACATCAACTCTATCCCGATGCAGGATGGTGAAAGTATCATCTACGTAGCGTTTCCAGATCTTAGGCTTGCAAGGGGCGGACCGAGATCATCGCCAAGATTGAGTCAGCAGTCAGGCCACTAGATGCGGAGCGAGCATACACAGTCAGGAGATCCGTCAACACCATCCTTTAACAGGCACAACCACCCACGCCCAACATCACGAAGGAACAGCAGGAGGCTCTTAAAAGCTTAAAAGAGGACAACTCCATCATGGTCCTTCCGGCCGATAAAGGTCGCGCCAGCGTAATCCTGGACGCTGACACATACCACGCGAAAATGTCAGCGCTAATTGATTCCGGACCGTACCAGCTGCTCAACAAAGATCCGACAGACCGCTTTACCCGGAAGCTATCTGAGAAGCTGCTAACCCTGAAACGGAGTGGACACATATCTGAGGCGGTTTATAATAAGATCAGACCCCGACACAAACAACCACCTAGGATCTATGGCTTGCCGAAGATCCACAAGGCCGGCACACCGCTTAGGCCAATTGTGTCGTGTGTCAACACCTTTGCATACGACCTGTGTGCTTTCTTGGCTAACGTATTATCTCCTCTTGCAGGTAACTCGAACTTCACAGTGAAGAACTCAACTGACTTCGCCTCCACCATCGCCAGTGAAGAGATCCAGGACCACGAGATCATAGTGTCTTTCGACGTAGAGTCACTGTTTACCAACGTACCGATCGAGGGCGCCGTACAAGCCGCGCTACAAAAAATGGAGAACGACGTAGGCACTTACACCAGTTCAAATCGCGGACCTCTTGGATTTCGTATTAAGATCTACGTACTTCCAGTACAACGGATCGATTTACGAACAACGAGACGGCGCAGCCATGGGAAACCCTGTATCCGCGGTTATTGCTAATCTCTACATGGAGATATTTGAAGAACAAGCAATAGAGTCCGCACCTTGCAAGCCTAAGATCTGGAAACACTACGTAGATGATACCTTCACCATCCTGCATCGGGATAGAGTTGATGTCTTCCTGCAACACCTGAACAGTCAACAACCATCAATCCTTTTCACCATGGAGATCGAGAACAACAGCAAGATCGCCTTTCTCGACACGTCAGTTTACAGAGAACCTGATGGCCGCCTTACCACCAGTGTCTACAGGAAACCAACACATACTGATCAGTACCTAGCGTATGATTCACACCACCCTCAGTCAGTAAAGCGCGGTATTGTGAAGTGTCTGTACGACCGGGCTAAACGTCTCGTCACCAAACCATCAGTAATCGCTGGAGAGAAGAAACATCTGTCATATGTACTTGTTTCTAAAGGATATCCCTCCTCTTTTGTACAGAAGATCACAAAGGCACGAACAACCCCAAGAAGAGAGCCTGTCGCGGAAATTAAATCCACCGCCGTTTTACTTTATGTCCAAGGAGTTTCGGAGTCTCTCCGCCGCTGCCTAGAACAACAAGGCATTCGCACCGTCTTTAAGTCCGACACGACACTTCGGTCACACTTAGTGCGACCAAAGGACACTGTCAACCCGGCTAAACAAGATGGTGTTGTCTACAGGATTCCCTGTGAGTGCGGCAAAGTCTACATCGGGGAAACAGGGAGATCTATGCAGGAGAGGATCAAAGAATACGACAGGGATATACGACTCGCCCGTACCCAGACCTCCGCCGTTTCTGAACACACCCACGAGACCGGCCACTATCCTATCTGGAATGATGTCAAGTTTATTGATCGAGATCCTCACTGGTACACATGTAGGGTCAAGGAAGCTATTCACATAAGACTTCACCCTAATAACATCAACAGGGATAGTGGAATCGAAATTCCTGAAGCATGGATACCCACGATCAAGAAACACAACAACAGGAGAACGGTACAACAGCGGACCGCTGAGGGAACAGCTACTCGCCGGAACAATGGAACAATAGGAGGATCGAAATGCACCAATCACAGCCGACCTTTGTGATATAAATGATACCGTGCAATCAGTCGACCTTATCGCCTGAAGAAGACTAGCAGTAAGCAGTCGAAACGTCGCGATCTACATCTCAAGTGACTACATCATGAGACAAACGATAATACACTCTACGTCTCATGTTCGCGTCTCCTCGTGCTCTAGTTGCGTACGATCCCATCGTTAAGTTTTATTTCCCTCCTTCCCTGGAGGACAACTTCTTGAGCTTGTAATTAATAAAGATTGTTTCAGCCTAAACGTGTCTTATCTGAGTCGCTCACAATATTGTAGACTGTTCACAGCCCTCGATTTTCTCGTATTTTTATTCGAGCGTTGAACGCGCGGATAGAATCGCGAGAGAACTGGACGCCAGCGCAAAACGAAAGACTTGGCTTGGTAGGGGGAGGGGACCGAGATAAATAGAGGGGCTGTAGGTCCTGTGGACATCTTTAGAAAAAAGTGAATTCCCCGTTTCTCCAGAAACAGAAAATTCCCAATGATTGAAAGGCGACAAAAGTGTCATCACCTTGACAACGGCCGACGATGATTGCATCCAGGCGCGTTTTGCCGCTTGCAGCAGTTGTCCTCACTGACACGTGCCGTGATTCGTAATGGAGCGGTTGTTTTTTAAATATAATCCTGTTAAGGTGGCTGAACACAGTTTTTGATCCCTGTGTTTCATTCAGCTTTTTCTCTAAAACCCTTGATCCTTTGGTCGCCAAAAATGGCAGCAAGCAAGTTAACCACACGAACATTGTTTTTTTAATAGTTGAGCTGACGTGTGTCCCGTTGCCATGGCAACATGAATAAATATAAACAGGCCTTTAAAATCGGTTTTGTTATAATTTGCAAGCAAAGTAGACTCTATTTTGATAATAATTTAATAGAGAGATCTTTAATTATCCCTTGTTGAAAGTTCACTGGAAAATCTAGAATTTCCTTTGTTAAAGTTCAGTTTTTTTCAATATTCCAGTTACCTATTTCCTAAAGTACTTTCAAGCCAAATTTTGTGAAATTCTAATCAGTGGTTCTCGAGAAATAGGCGTATTTCCGAGAAAGCCATTCTGCATTCAATCGCAATTTTGTGACTTACTACGTATGCGCTGCTTGCTTAACAAAAAAAATCTGAAAATTACTGAGTTCTTTGCATCGTTACCTTTTCTTATGTACCTTTGTAATAAAAGACTAAAATTTGAACACACTGCGTTCAATTACGGAGTAAAATAGCATAGATAGTGCGGGCGTTGAAAAATAAAATGATCGTTAACGGCATGTTTGTTTTTGTAATCCTTGTGCGAGCGCTGAATCGCATTAGCAAGAGCGCGCGCGAAAACTGTGTTCAGCCACGTTAACTTTAAGTTTAAGTTTAATGATAAGAGAAATTTCAATGTTTCTTCGCTCAAAGATGAACAGAAAGAGGCTGCTGTTCATCTTCTTCGGTCGAAAGACGTTGTCGCAATTTTGCCGACCGGCTTTGAGGAAAGTCTAATTTGTTATATAGCTGGTAGCCTGCGCAGCAGGCGTTTCCGTCGGGCTTGGGAGCAAAGAAAGACCGAGGAACGGGATTTTCGGTGTTTCGCCTGCGCAGAAAATGGGGCGAGAGCGAAAAGATGAAAGATGGGGTGGGGGAGGGGAAGGAAGGAAACGCTTGCAGACAAACCCCTGGATTTTGAAAACCCCGTTCGCCAGCGAACGGGGCTCGTGATTGGCCGAGCTAGTCGAACATTATTGACATGTGTCGATCAAAGGTCTTAAACTTCTGAGTGCCAGAAAGAAGGGGGAGACGCGTTCGAAGCTTGTTTTTAGAAAGCGTTAACTTTTCTCGTCGAACAAGGATTTAGTCGTGAGCTTTGACAAAACGGTAGAAATCCGAAGTGCGATGCCCACGCTTTGGTATTTCGAAGCCTACACATTACTGCAGAAGCAAGTGCGACACAATTTGCAGCTGTTCCTTTAATTTTAACATCCCGTTCTTGAATGCCACATGCGCCACGGACAAGATAATAAACCACGGGACAGAAAATTCGCACTACTGCGTGGGAAAACCTACAGTAGCCTAGTGATTTCGTCTAGATTGTTGCATAGCATGCTTTCGGATTTTATCATGTAGGTACCCTGACTAATTAGAAGCACTTTTGTAGACAGCATTTAGAACCTTTGGGTACAATTTTGAATGATTTGTTATAGTGTTAGCTGCGGCTTGCCCGTTACCAAACATTTAGTCTTCTCGTCGCGGGTAATTCTTACGAGGACATTTCCAGAGTTGGTTTTATAAACAACTTTGCCTTGGAAGCCGCCTAGGGGAAGATTATCTATATTCAGGTACTGGTCAAGATTATCGTTATTTTCCTTGTCAGATGTTTGAAGCCTCTCTTGCCCAAATTCGAAAGTTTCCGAGAAGACTTTCCGTTGTTTCTTTTTGTCACAGGCGATAACACTCGAACCGATTTTGCGGATCTGGCGTTTCCAGCAAACGGTTCTTTACTGGAGTTGCCTTTGTAAGAGTTGACTTGCTAATTTTACCTTGTATCGATTCCTGGACGAATGAATACAGTGATCCAAGATTTCGAATCTTGCGAGCACAAGGATTACAATCGCGACTTGAATAATTCTCACATTTTAACTTTCTGGCAGATTTGTGCTAAACCTTCACCATTGTAGTCCTTCCTTTTAGACGGATTGAGCAAAAATATAGCTTGATTATAAATTACCAAATTTAACTTTGAAATTGCAATTACAAAGCCTGCATTGGTCGCCCGGAGTCATCGAGATTTCTCCGTCCCCACCGTACGCTCGTTGTTTCAGACATATTTTGACAGGTTAAAGTTTGTTTTGGTTCAAAGTTCACTTCCGCTACGGAAGGCCAAAGATTTAATTGGTAAATTTATGACAGCCGACGACAGTATGACATCTCAGTGTGCGCGTGGGCGGTTTTCAAAATCTAGGGGTTTGTCTGCAAGCGTTTCCTTCCTTCCTTCCTTCCCCTTCCCCTCCCCCCTTTTTTACTCGCTCCATTTTTCGCGCCGTAATTCTTTGCTCCCGAACCGCACAGAAACACTTGCTACGCAGGCTATATGGCTGGCGTTTTTCCCTCTACTGCACGCCTATTCATTGGCTACAATCATGGACAGAAGTGTTGGGACAAATTTGCACTTTTGGCGCTTTTGCGCACACGCCAGACGCGAATACAACTTCACCTTCCTAATCTCGCCCCCCACCCCCCATACAATGTTTAAAACTACTACCTGCAATTTCACCTGATTTTCAACATTGTGTTGGGTGGGGAGTGGGGTCAGCAACGCGTTTCTAAAGGATATAGCAGCGTTTTTTTCAAACTTCAGTTCTAAAACACAGATAATTCGTTACATTACATAAGTGTCCCAAGGACTTTTATCCACGATTGTAGTTCATGATCACATGACATCTAACAATGAAACTGTTTCGCGCTAAATGCCATGAAGCGGCAACATTGCGAAAACTATAGCGTCAAACGGGAAACTGTTCACTGTTACCCGCGAAATTTTAACCGTTGTTGCACGTCATTTGTCAATGAGGTGATTGTTTGTTTTCCACCAGTTTGACCCATTTGTTTTGCTATATAACAAATCACTTAATGACTGGTCCTTTGGGAAACAGTGAATTTTGTTTCCCTCGAATCTCGATGTTTCCTTCGACTTCGTCTCGGGAAACATTGAGATTCTCGGGAAACAAAATTCACTGTTCCCCGCGGGACCAGTCATTAAGCGTTAAAATACCAACTCTACGCAACGGCAAAAGATATGCAAATGGTGCGAATGTTGTTGTTCTTATTGTTTCACCACTCAAAAGCATCATGAAAGAACAAATAGAAGAGATGGAAGAGTTTAGAATTCCTTCCATCGTTGTGTCAACAAAGGACGACGTACTTCTGCTGATTGGAGAAGCGAAACACAAGCTTGTTTTCGGAAGACAGCGAAAGACTTTTTGGATGCAAAATTCCAAAACATGTTATTCTCCGCTAGACCAGATTCTGTCACGCTTATTGCAGTTGACGAGAGCCACACCGTATAACGCCTTCGGAAAAAATTATCCATAGATATAGGAAGGTAATTTCAGAATTAGAAGACGACGAGGGGGAGATAACAAAGGAGGAAGAACAGATTTTGTTAAAAATAGAAAATTATTATAGAGATCTTTACACGTCTAAAATGGATGTCACCGAGGAGCAATTCAGTCATTATATAGAGCATTTAGAAATCCCTTGTCTCTCACAGGAGGTCAGTGAGAAAGCAGACGGCCTTGTAACGTATGCAGAGTGTAAGGAAAGCTTGGACTCTTTCAGCAATGGAAAATTCCCGGGAGAAGATGGTTTTACTGTCGAGGTTTACCTAAAGTTTTTTGACCTAATTGGAAATGACTTAGTAGAGAGTCTCAATGCTGCGTATATATGAAAATGGACAGTTATCAATCTCACAGCGTAGAGGTATAATAGCGGAGCTCCGGCGGCCCGAAGGGCCGCCAAGCGGAGCCCCATACTCATATAGGAAAGAAAAGGAAACCCATGAGTTGATTTTCTCATGGTTATCACGGCTAACGGTATTGCTCGTGGGCGCGTACGCACGACGGCGACGACGACGACGGAGTCGCGCAACATGGCGGCCATACTCCAAATAATAGGTTGACAGAGATATGCAGCCGTTATTTACCGTGTACTTCTTTGATATTGGATATCCATGTTACGATCAATTGACACCTGTCAAAACGAGGTATCCGCTGACCAGTATCACCTGACCATATCGCGGGCTCAAGTTCACAGCCCCTCGAGGTCGTGTGTTTTTTTTAAGTTGGCCACTGACCAAGTACTGGTTTTCGATTGGATCGCGGGCTCATCTCAGGTTAACTTGTTGAAAACAGAGCAGGATTGTTCGGAGGCCGGTTAACGCTGACCCAGGATTACAAGTTAACCGAATTATTACTTTTTCTTCTATACAAATGTTTTTTGCTGCTTCGTTTTGTGTATATAGTGATTATTAAAACTCAAAACAGAAGGCCAAACAACTTACAGAAAACCTCAACGCAAAGTTAGAAAACTCAAATAAAAATTCTACCTTTTCCTGGGTTATTTGGCTCGAACAACCCGGCCCAGGAGCTACGCTTTAAGGCTGGCCTAAATCTATATATTAACCCTAATGCCAAAAGAAGAATCATCGCTATTAGAACTGAAGAATTGGAGACCAATAACTCTCTTAAATGTTGACTATAAAATTACTTCCAAAGCAATAGCTAAACGGATTGAACCGATATTACCATAATTGATCCAGTCCGGATCAAACAGGTTTTGTGAAAGGTAGATATTGTAGGCGCCAGAATTTGTGAGATTTGTTCGTGCTTTTAGCTTCGCGTTTTAGTGTTAAGTTTCGCGTAATTAGTTTCCTTTGTTTTGTGGCCTTTTGTGTATGTTATGTTCATTTGTATACTCTATAAGTTCGGTTCGCGTGTAATTTATTTCAGTTAGTAGCTGTGAGCATAGTTAGTGGAGGGGACTATGCTGTGAACGTCTCTGGTTTTGTTACAGCTTTTCCCTTCGTCTTTGGTTCGTCACATTCGTCTTGTAAGTTTCTTCGTTTATTTCGCTTTGCCGCTTTTCTGCATTCTTCATGTTCGGTCGTTGTTAGTTATTTTATGGTCATTCTTGTGTTTGTAAATTTGTTATTTTCATTTACCGTGTTTCGATCTACAATTGGATGAAATAAATTTCTATGTGAAAGGGAAGATCCGAAACGAGTTGATAGAGTGTGCGACATTAGATATATTGGTGAAAACATTAGGCTTATTGCTGATGTTATGGAACAAACAAGGAAACTAAACCGCTCTGGTATATTGCTGTCCTTAGACTTTCAGAAAGCTTTTGACACTTTAGAATGGTCATGCATACATCATGTTCTAAAACTTTACAACTTTGGTGACAGCTTAAGAAACTGGGTGAAGGTCTTTTATACTGATATAGAAAGTGCGGTACTGAATAATGACTACGTCACCAACTGGATAAAACCTTCTACCGGAGTAAGGCAAGGATGCCCACTTTCTCCCTACTTGTTTATACTAGCCGCAGAACTTATGTCTATGAAAATTCGTCAATCCAGTACTGTCAAGGGAATTTCAATATTTGAAAGGGAAATTAAAATTAGTCAATTTGCAGACGATACCAACCTGCTGTGTTTCGACCTCTCTTCGGTGGAAAAAGGACTACAAATTGCAGTGGATTTTGGCGAAATCTCTGGTCTTAGGCTGAATTTAGAGAAAACTAAAGCTATGTGGCTGGGGAAGTGGTCAGGCAATAAAAACAAACCGTAACATTGAAAATGGGTCAGTAGTCCAACCAGAATTTTACGTATTTATTTCTCCTATGATGAGAAAGGAAATAATGAAATGAATTTCAACCTTAAGGTAGATAAATTGCAAACAAACTTGGATATATGGAAGTCAAGAGATCTCACACTATTTGGGAAAGTGATGATAATCAAGGCGCTTGGAGTATCATCTCTTATATATTCAGCCTCAAATATCAATGTTCCAAAGGTTATTATAAGTAACGTTAAAGGTAGGCTCTTTAGATTCATCTGGAAAAATAAAAGGGACAAAATAAGAAGGGAAGGACTACATCAGGATTACGAGAAGGGCGTGCTGCGTATGACGGATATAGAAACAATGATCAACGCGCTGCGATTAGCATGGATACCAAGACTCATAGGAGAGGGCCATCCCAATTGGAAATTTGTTCCACACTATTTTTTTAAGAAATACGTGGGTCTCCATTTTCTCCTATCATGTAATTACGACGCAAAGGACTTTGAAAATGTACCCTCTTTTTATAAGGACATTCTGTTGTTCTTTCATGAATTGAAGGCTCTTCACGGATGCCATCATGGACGAGATACAATTCTATTTAATAATAAGGAAATCCGCATTGACGGTAAACCTTTTTTCTGGAAGGAATGGTTCGAGAAAGGTATTAGAAAGATTAAAGAGAAGCACAAATTTTCTCTAAAACTTTCTTTTTCGCCGTAGATCGGTCCAATTGACTATTCTTAGTCTCTAACGAGCAAAATTTGGCTCGATGAAGGATTTCATATATTTTTGGCTAAAGAAAAGCACAAATTTTCTCTAAAACTTTCTTTCTCGCCGTAGATCGGTCCAATTGACCATTCTAAGCCTCTAACGAGCAAAATTTGGCTCGATGAAGGATTTCATACATTTTTGGTTAAAGATCTTTTAGATAAAAATGGAAATGTCCTATAATTCCCTGTTTTTCGGTCGAAATATTCACTACAAAAAAACACCTTTCTTCACTTTTACCAAGTTATTTCCGCTATTCCAGGTCACCTCCTAACTAAGGCGAAAACTAATGAATTCAGTGCTGAAATGATAAACAATGAGGACCCGGAGTCCTTTCACTTAGATGAAAACGTAGTTATTAAATTACTGCGAGCGAAATCCAAAGACTTCTATTGGCTAATTGTTGATAAGAAGTATAAAGAAAAACAAACTGGTGCAAAGAGATGGAATCAAACCGTTCCTATGGACAAAACAAACTGGACAAATATATTCAAATCGGTACAAAAGACTTGTAGAGAAAATAGAGTTAGGAAATTTCATTTTAAATTCATTCATAGAATTGTAGTGACTAAAAAGGAACTTTTTAGGTTTAATATTAAATCAGATAGTAATTGTATAAAACAGATCTAAAAAGTAAAATTGTCTCTAAATTTTCGACCGCCTTCTGCGGTCTTCTTCAGAGAATGATGATTTCGCGCGATTCACAGAATTTTAATAAGCTGGGACGTTATTGTTCGTTGCCCCCTAGAGAGGCAACCAGTGACGCGTAAACCCTTAGGAAGGGTGCTCTTTCATTTACGGAGTTTTTGTCTAAGAAAGAGTGCAAGGATTCCAGAAACAGTCTTTTGTTCTTGCCGCTCACACCTGTTTCAAGAATGTTGGCGTAAATAGGATGTATATCGTGGCCGGTTTCCGCATGCTGTTTAATTGCGGAATTGACATTTCCATTGGTTCCGGGCTTGTGTTCGGCCCCCCGAGATTTCCAGTTTCTTCTGCTTTCCCCGACATACGTGAAAGAACATGTCCCACAGGTCACTTTGTACACAATGCCTTTTAATTGCTCTTTTGTCGGCCGGTCTTTGGGCTTTTTGAAAACATTTCCCAATGTTTGAAACTGGTTTGAAAGCTGTCCTGATGTTTTCGCGGCTCAAAATGCGTCGAACACGTTCCGACACTCCTTTCACATATGGAATCGACGCGTGTGCCTTTGGATTCTCCTGGGGTCTTGGTTGCGTGTTTCTTCTGTTCGATTCACCAACTGACTTGATGAAGCTCTCGGGATAACCATTAGCTTTTAGATCACTAATAACACGTCGTTTCTCGTTTTGTCTTTGTGCAGTTGTTGATGGAATGCATTTAGCCCGGTCCATTAGAGTCTTAACGACAGCTCTCTCGCTTTGCGCTGGGCTGTGTGAACGGAAGTCTAAATACTTGCTCGAATGTGTGGCCTTGCGGTATACATCCACCTCGATCTTACCATCCTCATTAACGGTGTTGTTAGTGTCCAAGAAGGCTATGCTGTTCTTGCCCATAATTATTGTAGGCATCTCTACTGGAGCACAGATCGCTCCAACAGTTTTAGTAATTGTATATATTGCGGGGATCTGGAGTCTATAGACCATACCTTTTCAGAGTGCCAGTTTACAAAGTCCTTTACTCAAGAAGTATTACAATGGTTTAATACAGAATAACTCTGAATTTAATCTAAACATTGAAGATCTTCTTTTTGGTACTTTTCCAAGTTCAAGTACCTCGACAAAAAAACTGAACACCCTCCTCTTTCTGCGGTATTACATTTATAAGAAAAAGCTCCAGAATGGCTCACCACTTCTATTACTTTCCGACTTTATCAACAAAGTTAAATATAAGTATAAACTTGAAAAAATTATTTAATATTCGTAAAAGCTCCTCTATCTGCAATTCTTTAGATTCAATACAATTTTAATAAGTATGATTGTACAGAAAGATTTGTAAAAATAGACTTAGAATAAGTGATGTAATAAGTGTTGTAAATGTAAGAAATGATTATTAATAAAGATGTACTAATTATGAGAAAAAAAAATCCGCAGATATGTAAGACGTCTTGCCAAAATTCTCCAAGTGAATAGTAAAAGAACAGGCGCATATCCTACAAAAATTGGAAAGACCGTTTAATTTCGGCTTTCTCCCCCTTTAGCAGCTTTTTCTGGAGTTGAAGAAGTCGTCTGAGACAACATTCTTAACACCCGAAAGCACATACGTGTTGCTGTTTCCAAACTGATAATTGTAATCAATTACTCAAGCAGTTTACCGCTCAAATTTTATTGATCCGATTTAATTAATTAGGTAAGGGGCGAAGCTGTTAGTAACAAGAAGATAACAAGGGAAGGAGTGTAATAAGTTCGCTTTTTTCCAAAGATGTC
>NC_138145.1:33864647-33912147 GCF_964199315.1 Orbicella franksi | reverse complement strand
CACAGCATGAGTTGAGGGTCTCGTTTTTGAAAGTATTCATCAAACTTTGCCATAACGGTCGCGTAGTTCCCGGGATTTTCGGCTGGAAGTTTCTCTTTGAAACATACTAGCAAAAGTATGGCTCGGTGACATAACAACACAAGTTGACGAGGCTTGCTCAACACAACAACTTTATTCTCTAAGCATCTTGGGTAATACAACAGCTTAACACAACTTCCGGTTACGAATATATTACACTGCTTTCCCCCAGATTTTCAGGATGCACTTATACCCAAGACATAGTGATAACCTACAGTTACAGGTTAAGTTTAACAACTGGTTTTCTAATCCTTTGAGATCTTCGCAAAACTGTAGGTGGACTACTTACAACTAAAGGAGATACAACAGTATCCTCGTTTTCAGGCAGATCTACATGTGGTTCAGAAGTACTATCGAGAGGATTCACATTATCATCATTTATTTTCTGACCACTTGATTCAGGCACCACGACATCTGGCTCACTGACATCATCTGGTACATTATCATGTGCTCTTATCATGTGATCAGTGTGCACATATCTGGTTTTGTGTCCTGTCCTAACTACATAGGTTCTGGGCCCACAAACTTCAATTATAGTGCCTGGAATCCACTTATCAGTCTTAGAATTAGCCCTCGAGTTTCGTACCCGCACCCCGTCATTTCTTACAAAGGATCTTTCCCTCTTACATTTCAAATCCTTATACATTTTCTGTTTCTCTTGCTTATTCTCTACAACTTGTGCCAGATTAGGCTTAATCAGACTTAATCTTGTTCTTAGGCAACGCTTCACCATCAACTCAGCGGGGGTCACACCAGTTGTACTGTGAGGGGTTGTGCGATACCGAAATAGAAAATTAGCAAGTCTGTGTTTCATAGAGATGCCCTTTTTACCCTCAAGCACTTGTTTAACTAAAGCATCCTTAACAACTCTCACAGACCTCTCCGCTGCCCCATTAGATTGAGGGTGATAGGGTGGAACCAACGTGTGCTTGATGCCGTTTTTGCGCATGAATTCGGCAAATTCAATGGACGTAAACTGTGGTCCGTTGTCGGACACCACCTCTTCGGGTAAACCATGAGTAGCAAAAATTAAACGGAGCTCATCAGTAGTCCGTTCAGTAGTTGTAGAGCTCATATGTTTCACTTCAATCCACTTTGAGTGGCTATCGATTACTACAAGGAAGTAATCATTACCCTTCAGACAGAAATCAATATGGATCCGTTGAAATGGTCTAGTTGGCCACTTCCATGGGATCAGGGGTGCACTGGGTGGGGCATTTCTAACATTTTGGCATACCGTACATACTCTCACTGCTTCCTCGATTTCCTGATCCATTTTTGGCCACCACATGCATGTACGAGCAATTGCTTTCATACCACATATACCAGGGTGTTCCCAATGCAACTGCCCCAGCATTTTGGCTCTAAAGATTGGTGGAATAATCACCCTAGAGCCCCAAAGGACACAATCCTGTTCACAGGACAGCTCATTTCTTCTATTATGATAGGGTTTGAGGGTCTCATCAGGACACCCTTCTGGCCAACCTGACATCACAAATTGATGTACCTTACCAAGTACAGGATCTACAAGGGTTGCCTTTCCTATATCTTCTGCAGTGATTGGAAAATCATCATCAATTACACTCACACTGTAGACCACACCCTCACTTCCCACTGTGGAGTCCTCACGTGGTAGCCTTGAGAGAGCATCACAGTTGGCATGGTCTTCAGATCTTTTGTATTCAATCTCATAGTCATACGCCGAAAGTACTAGAGCCCACCTCTGCATTCGAGCTGCTGCTAGTGTGGGGATAGCGGATTTTGGATTGAAAATTGCCAACAATGGTTTGTGATCAGTGATCAGGGTAAATTTACGCCCATACAAAAATTGGAGAAATTTTTTTACACCAAAAACAATTGATAATGCTTCACGCTCAATTTGTGCATAGTTCCTTTCACTTGAACTCACTGTCCGAGAGGCATAGGCTATTGGCCTCTCCTGGCGATCATCCATCACATGGCTAATAACTGCTCCAATTCCATAGCTGGATGCATCACAAGCAAGTCTCAGTTCACGGTCCCCATCATAATGCACCAACAGTGCATCACTGGTGAGACCTTGTTTACAAGCTTCGTATGCTTGCTGACACTCTTTTGTCCATGTCCACTGGACACCCTTTTTGAGGAGCTCATGTAATGGTGCTAGTGTGGTTGCTAAACCTGGTAGAAATGGGTGATAGTACTGGACCATGCCCAAAAAAGATCTCAACTCACTGACATTTTGTGGTACTGGTGCCCTTTTTACAGCATCCACTTTTTCCTCAACTGGATGCAAACCTTCAGCATCTATCTTCAAACCCAAATAGACAACTTTCCTCTTCAGAAATTCACACTTTGCCATCTTCAAATGCAGGTTATATTTATGCAACCTCTCCAATACCTCAGCCAGGATTTTGATATTCTCCTGCCAACTGACACCACCAATAAAAATGTCATCCTGCTTACACACACATTTTTCTACTCCTTGCAAAATCATATCCATTTTAGCTTGGAATATTTTAGGTGCTGATTTAACCTCATATGGTAATTTGGTGTAGGAATAGAGTCCCTTGTGTGTGCTAATTGTCAGGTACTCACGACTTGCTTTATCAACACTTAGCTGAGCATATGCATGCGACAAATCAAGTTTACTGAAAAATTTTGATCCCGAGAGGGCAGCATACAAGTCCTGTTGGGTGGGAAGGGGATACTGCTCATCTTCAACAGCTGAGTTGATGGTTACTTTGTAGTCCCCACAAATTCTAACCGATTTGTCAGCCTTTGGCACAACTACTATTGGGCTTGCCCAGTCTGATCTGTCAGTTTTAATGATTACCCCATTTTTCTCTAATTTATCCAACTCCTTTTCAACTTCATCTTTTAGTGCATATGGAACCCTACGTGGCTTAATAAATATGGGCTTTGCACCATCTTTCATGGTGATGTGTGCTTCCAACCCTTTCATGCCCTCATAGCTATCTTTGAACAACTCACTGTGTTTAACTAGTAATCCATCAAGTTGACTTTTGGCACTTTCCAACTCGGATCTTGTTAAACTAAATATTTCACCCCACTCAAGCCTTATATGGTTTAACCAATTTCTTCCCAGCAAAGTAGGCTTCTTCTCATAATCAGCTACAATAATTGGCAATGTATATTCATGGCCCTTGTACACTACATTACACAGCATTTCACCACACACTGTGAGGGTTTCACCCGTATAGGTTTTCAATTCAACTTTTGACGGACGAAGTGGAAAATTACTGAATTTCTGAGAATGTGCGCTCTTACTCATTACTGAGTAATCAGCTGCAGTGTCTACTTCCATTGCACATGGTGAACCATTTATGGTCATTTCTACAGTATAACTTTTGTTGGTAGGATTATCTGTACCAACTGCATACATGGAAGAAATACCTAACTCATCATTATCATCATAACCTTCTGTGTTTGATTCTAAGACACTATGAACAGTACCTTTAGCTCCTGGTTGTTTTGTTTTCATGCTAGACTCAACATCTTTACTGTGACAAACTGATGCAAGGTGACCTACTTTGCTACATTTGTAGCATTTTGCTTAGGTGCAGCATGCTTACCACCACACCGGTTACATGAGGGTTCCTTAGTGTTTACAGTTTCCAGTTTATTTACTATGCCTTGGCTGTCATCACTTGCACTGACAGGACGGAATTCTTGGGTGTTCTTCTCTGCCATTTCCATTGACTTTGCAATCTGGCACGCTTTCTCAAAAGAAAGATCCTCGGTGTTCAAAAGTTTATTCTGCATTTTGGGATTGTTCAATCCGCACACAAAACGGTCTCTCAGAGCTCGGTTGAGAAACTCTCCATAGTTACGGTTAGTTATCCATAGAATCGATAACTTCTTCAAGGCCACAATAAAGTCACTGATGGATTCGTCTTGTTTTTGATAGCGAGTTCCAAAATGAAAACTCTCTGCTATCTCCAATGGCGCTGGATTGTAATGTTTCTCCAATGCTTTGACAATGTCCGCAAAAGGAGTGTCTTTTGGTTTCACTGGTGCCAGCAGATTGCTCAGGGTAGAATATGCTTCGGGTCCAATCTCAGTCAGAAAGATAGCACGTTTTGTATTTGCAACTGCGAGATTGGCTTCCTCTTTACCCTCGCCTGTTTCTTCTATGATATTATTTGCCATGAAGAACATTTCCATTCTTTCCACATAGGAACGAAAAGTCTCTCGCTCAGGGCTGAACTCGCCGACACGACCAAACAATCCAATTCCCGCCATTTTGATAGCACGTGCTCAAACTTTGATCAAGTTGCCTCGGTCGAAAACAAGCCTTTTTCCTCACACAGAGAAAATCAAAACTTCACTGGATTTCTCATGCGTCTTCGTGCATGTAGAGTATCCCATCCTCGTCGCCAAAATGAAACATACTAGCAAAAGTATGGCTCGGTGACATAACAACACAAGTTGACGAGGCTTGCTCAACACAACAACTTTATTCTCTAAGCATCTTGGGTAATACAACAGCTTAACACAACTTCCGGTTACGAATATATTACACTCTTCTCCTCCGGCGGGGTCGTCACGCTCGGGTAAGACGATGAAATTTGAGTAAATTTCCAAACACGGCTCGCCGATGTGGTTTAATACCAGCCCCACTTTCATTTCATCAGGTTTCTTTGCAGCTCCAATTGCTTTGAGGTAAATTTCGAACTTTTGTTTCCATTTCCCCCACGAATGAGCGAGATTTCCCGTCGAAATTTCCAGCGGTACCGGCGGTCTGGCAAATGACACACTTTCCGCCATCTTGTTTGAACCACGTGTGTAGGATCCGCGTGCAGTTTGACGGGTCAATTCGTCCATTCAACCGTTCCTCCGACTGGTTTGATCTCAGCAACTGTAGGCTAGTAGGACGATCTCGCTTCTGACACCATGTTGTGTCCGGAAAGGTACCAAGACAACAGACATTGATGCAACATGCTTTAATACGGTCGATTCCTACAGCTAGCACAATTCTCCCCCCTACCGCCGGTCAGCGGTCAGTTAGGACTTCATGTTACTACACTCTCTACAACGGCCACTTCTTTCACAACAGCCACCTCTCCACAACGGCCACTTCTTCACAACGTCCACATCTCTACAACGCTCACCTCTCCCCAACGACCACCTCTCCACAACGGTCACCTCTTCACAACGGCCACATCTCTACAACGGCCACCTCTTCACAACAGCCACCTCTCCACAACAGCCACCTCTCCACAACAGCCACCTCTCAACAACGGCCACCTTTCTAGAACGGCCACCTCTCTACAACGGCCACCTCTCCACAACGGTCACCTTTCTACAACGGCTACCTTTCTACAACGGCCACCTTTCGACAACGGCTACCTCTCTACAACGACAACTTCTTTCACAACGGCCACAACTCCAAAACGGCTACCTCTCCACAACGGCCATTTTTCTATAACACCACCTCTCCACAACAGCCACCTTTCTACAACGGCCAACTCTCTACAACGGCCACCTATCTATAACGGCCACCTCTCCACAACAACCACCTCTCTACCGCGGCCACCTTTCTACAACGGCCACCTCTCTACAACGATCACCTCTCTACAACGGCCACCTCTCTACAACAGCCGCCTCTCTACAACGGCCACTTCTCTACAACGGCCACTTCTTTCACAACGGCCACAACTCCACAACGTCTACCTCTCCACAAGGGCCACCTCTCTACAGCGGCCACCTCTCTACAACGGTCACCTCTCTACAATGGCCACCTCTCTACAACAGCCGCCTCTCTACAACGGTCACCTCTCTACAACGGTCACCTCTCTACAACGGCCGCCTCTCTACAACGGTCACCTCTCTACAACGGTCACCTCTCTACAACGGTCACCTCTCTACAACGGCCTCCTTTCTACAACACCACCTCTCTACAACGGCCAATTAATTAATTAGACAATTGGTAAATACAAAACCACACTTTTTATTGGAGAAGGTCACTTCTGGTATATTATAATATCGGAGGAATATTTTGTGGAGACATTTCATCGCCTCTTTTTAGCAGTACATGTCCAAATAAAGCTGGAGTGAATTTTTACGTACAAGAAAATGACCTATAATTCATGAACTTACAAAACATGAATCAACATAAACAAGGTAAAAACTCGAAGGTGTACTGGAACGAAGTGAGATTGTTAAACAAATGAAAAGTAAACGTGAACTTACCCTTGACGGCCTTAAAATCGACAACTCGTGTGTTAATAAATTAATTAATTCTGTACGGCTAGTTTTCTTGAATCAAGAATCAAGCCACAGGCAGCTCGTGCATTATGTGAGGAAATTGATGCTTTAAGCCTCGGTTTCATGAGATCTCGAACATGAGCACAAGCATAAGCATAAGCCGAAGACACCCACAGCACTAGGAGAAGCACAAGCGCATACTATTGATGACGCACATAACACAAGCATAAGGAGAAAAAACACTTTGGTTTTTCCTATGCTTATGCTTACGCTTATGCTTACCCTTAATAAAAGGCCGGTCCTCACTTGCGACGCAAGCATAAGTATAAACATAAGCATAAGAAGCTTAAGCCTGGTTCCCACTTGTGAGATAAGCATAGCACTAGCGAGATAAGCAGGTTCCCACTTGTGAGATCAGCATAACACTAGTGAAATAAGCACAAGCATAAGCACAAGAAAAAGAAACATGTTTCTTTTTTCTTGTGCTTGCGCTTATGCTTATTTCACTAGTGTTATGCTTAAATCTCACAAGTATGAACCAGGCTTTGTGCGCTAGTGAGGACAGCCACGATATAAGCATAAGCATAAGCTTTCTTCTTAAATAAAGGCTGGTTTTCACGAGAGCATAAAGACAAGCACAAGCACAAGCATAAGCACAAGTGAAAACAGCCGCGACATAAACATAAGCAGAAGCAGAAACATAAGAAGAATGAAACCACTTATTTGTTTTGTGCAGTTTTCACTAGTGACGCGCTCGACATAAGCATAAGCATAAGTACAAGAAAAACGAACAGTTCCGACACAAGACAAATAAGTGGGTTCGTTCTTCTTATGTTTCCGCTTATGCTTATGTTTATGTCGCGGCTGTTTTCACTTGTGCTTATGCTTATGCTTGTGCTTGTGCTTGTGCTTATGTTCTAGTGAAAACCAGCCTTTATTATGCTTATGCTTATGATTATTTTCAGTGAGGACATCGTTGACATAAGCATAAAGTGCACGCTGATTGGCTGATAGTCTTACGCTTATGCTTATGTTTATGCTTATGCCAACATGTCCTCACTAGACACTATAGCGGCATAAGCATAAGCATCAGCATAAGAAGAACGCAAGGTTTTGATATTCTTATGCTTATGCTTATTACTTATGTCAATTCCAAACGCCCTGATGATAAGCATAAGCATAAACAAAAACATCGTCCGCCATCTTGGCTTACTTTATCGCGGAGGTATGGAACTAAAAAATAAAGTAATTATCATTATGAGCATGCCTGCGTGCTTATCCTTGAGCTGCGAGCGTCCTAAACACTTAACACGCTTATGCTTGCGATTATGTCGTAGTGAAAACTAGGTTTTTATTGGCATAGAGGTAGTGAGGACGCCCACAACAAAAGCTATTAAGGACGAGCTCATGGTAGTGAGGACGCGCACAACACAAATGTAAGTCCAAGCACAAGCAGAACAAAACATTTTGTTCTTCAGCTGTAAGCATAAGCATAAACATCGTCCAAAATCTTGTTTTGCTATATCGAGGAGGTATGGAACCGAAAATAAGAAAATCAATTTTGCCTTTAACACATGAAGCGGCCAAGCCTTAGTCGATCTTAAATAAAATTTCAAGCATTCGTAGTCTTCTCACCTCGCGTGCAAGATGTCCCAGTTAGGGAGGGACAGTACTCCTGACACAGGGTCTGGATAGGAGGGGGTGCCAATGTCAGTTGTCAGTTAAATTTTGGGCCATTTGTCAGTTGTCAGTTAAGTGGCTGTTAATAATTAACTGAAGACCTAAGTCTCTCCTTGGGCACCTTCCATTCAACCAAAAATTCCTACTCCTAGCTACTTCTGATTCTTTCTCACTCAAAAACAAGTGGCTAACCTGTCAAATTATTCATTTTCTTAAGATAAGGATTACTTCTCAAAGATGCAGAGGATCTCCGAACCTGTTCAGGAGTATCCTGGTTGTACGAAGGTGCCTCAAAAACTTCCGGGAAAGTCCTGAAGCAGTTTTGATGGTATAGCAAGTTGTGCTTAGGCCATGATATAGTACTCATTAGTTCACGTGCATTTTACTGGTGCTTAAGACAATGTTCTAATTGCATTCGAAATCAAACCCCCCAAAATGAGTGATTGTTTCGTTACCTATTTCAGACCTGACTCAAAAATTGATACCTCATCTCAGACCAGACCCTACCTCGAAACTGCTTCTTTTTCAGGTAAACATTTGAGCAGGGCTTTAAAATCCCGATGTCAATTACACCTCGCTTTTCAAGTACTTGTGATAATACATTGTTCGTGGCTAGTCGTGTAACCGCTTCCGGTAAAGTTTAGAAATATTTTCCCATTTGATTGACGTTACCGTGATTGATGTATTAAATGCTTAACAAACATAGCCCAAATTCAGTAAGCTAAGACCCCTTCTGTTCAAGATCGTAAAACAAGTTAGAGCGAAATTCTCATAAGAAAATCAAGACCCGCGAACGTTGGTAAGCTACAATCCACTTATGTTGATATTTACATTGTTACGTAAATTTGTGACTCTAGTGAGAGCTATTCTTAGATTTCAACCGCTCTCAAGGCTCTCTATTAGCATGAGCACATCGCATAATCATTGTGATTACTTTCTAAGTTAGAAACGCAACGATATTTAGTGATTTCTTGATGTAATTATTTCAGTTGACCGCTTTGCTTCGATTCGTATGAAAACGCCCTGAGGCCACAAGATTAGGATTAAAGACAATAAAGATTGTTCTCCTATACTGGCTTGGTGTTCTAAGGAGTTTCGTCTGCGCGTGCAAACAACCCGGGAGAACGAGATTTCAATTCTAACTTAAGAAACCGTTACAAGTCGGGAATCCTTATGCGATATAAGGCGAGATTGCTGTCATTATTTTGTTAGCGAACGGGACTTTGGGCGCGATGTCCAACGAGTTTCCCAAGCAGAAAGGTCTCTGATGAGTCCCTTGGCCGGGACTAAACGAGCTGCGTAAGACTAGCCACGAACAATGTATTTTCAAGAGATGAATGGCAATGAGACTAATATCTGTGCTCTATAGCGATACCAAAACCGCAATGACTTTCCAGGCGATATAGACACTTAAAAGACTTGTGTGGAGATGATCTCGTGATCTCTTTAAACTTCGAGCAGCGTTGCACGCTGTCGTTTTATCAGCCACCTCTCGTAATACAATTATATAGTCTACTCACTTTCTAAACTTGCAAAACCGTCGCGTTAACTTACCTCTAGTCTCAAGAAAATAAAGGCCTAGCTTAAAACTTGTCATGAAAAAAGTGAGGGGGTGGTCTATTTTTTTAGGCATTTAACAAAACACTTTATAACCTTGGGATATTATTATGAGCAAGAAGTTCAGCAACCTTAATATTTTCTTGGCTCGTATATTGTCAAAACTGCACCATCTTTTACAGCATCTAGGAAGCTAGCGATACTTTTATAATGTTAAGACTGTTAGGTACATCATTTTCTTGTCCGGACTTGTTGAGATTTTTTAAAATAAAAGTATAAAGTAACAATTCACTTTTATTGGGGGACTGGGCACTAGTCCTAGTCCTAGGGACTGGGCACTAGTACAAAATGCACGTTTATTTTCAAAATTAATGAAAAACTTAACAAAGTCCGGGCACAAATCTTTTGTTGCTAGCCTTTTGAGCTATGTAGATGCATTCAAGTTAAAAGACTGCTGACTGCCATTTTCGTTCAAAGGTTTTTTGGAATTTTTTTGGCCGGATAAAGTCACGTGACCTAATTTGCAAATATTAGAAAAAAAATATAGATATGGCAAAGTTTGCAAACCTGTTAGTCTGAAAACGTTTTAGGCTACTGTGGTCAAAGCTTTAGAAGATAGACCATCCCCTTAATTTTTTGCTGCAAAGTGTTTTGATGTTAGTGCCTTCGCTGCAAAGTCGTTTCGGGACATGATCTCATAGAACCGTGCTAGATAATCTGATTTCAGATGTCCTTGTTATCCTGAAGTTTACAGAAGTTTTGATTGATTTCAACTCGTTGGCCAACGTCTCGAAACGTCTTTCAACGCACCACTGAGAAGAAAGGTATTGTGGTAGCGGCCTACTTCATCCAAACGCAAATATGTCACAAACGTGGTCAGGCACAAAGCCTCAACAGTGGCCAAAAAATTCTTGAGTATCGAAACGACCACAAAGCAATTTTGTGTGCAAGCATCAAAAAGGTGAGCGTGCGAGGTCACTTCCAATCTACCAGTGCAGGAGCGGCATTCCTAGAAACGACACTACTGATATAATTCTTAGATTCTTAACATCTAGACTAATTCTTTTTAAGTGATTTTAATTTTTACATAGAAATTTACGATGTAATTTTTGAGTGCTTTCCATTACGCCACAAATGCCGGAAATTTCGGTCGGAAGTCAAATGGAAACGTGCGTTTCCGTTTGGTCCGACCGGAATATTCGGAACCAGGTCTCTGGAGCTCGAGGTGGCCCACTTTGACCGGTCGGACCGGTCGGATCGAAATTTGCCGTTCCATTTCGACAAAACGGTTCATTGCTCTACTTCTTTTCAGTAGATTTCACTTATGTAGGGAAAGGAATGAAAATGGTACGAGCCATTCCTCTTGGTTGGCCCAGTTTGATCGGAAAATGTCGTTCCATTTTTCCTCGGGTATTCATTCCCACTGGTCTCTGACCGGTCGGTCTGGCATAATGGAAAGCACCCTTTGTCCTTATAGATATGTTTCTTATATCAACATTTTAATACTATTTATTTATTTATTTAGACCTGAATTTATGAAAACCTTTTCAATACTTTGCAACAAGTCACCCATATGCACTTTGATTTTAGGACTCCTAAAGGCCTTCAAATTACTCTAAGCTTTCTTCGCTTCCTGTTTACCATTTCTATAATAATAATAATAATAATAATACTAATACTAATACTAATACTAATACTAATAATAATAATGATGATGATGATGATGATGATAAGACATTGCCCGGATGTGAACCCTATGACTCTTTCAGTCATTATTTTCTGAATTCAGTTGCTCATAGCCCTTTTGATTAAATTTACTGTTCCTGAAAAGCCCCATTGGAAAGGTTTGCCGTTTATATGATTTGATATTAACAAAGTTTAGAAAGTTTTTTTCCACTGGATCAAGATAACGTTATACAAGAATTTGATTTGACTGCAATTTTTAAGGTCATTCCCCACATTTGTATCGCGCATCCTTACTGCGCATAATTTATGGCGTCCTTAGCGCGCGCTCGTGCACGCGCATATTGAAAACATGACGGATTTGCCTTGATATTGAGCTCTGTCAGTTGAAAATGGCATCTTGCTCACCAACGAGCACGGGTACCCCAATTTTTTTTCCAGTCATTTTAATCAACTAATCATAAGTTTTGCGTGAGAAAAGACTGATCCAATTTCTATTGCTGAAAATTGAATAAATAAGAAAAATAGCAGATACACTGTGGTCTTTTCTGTTTTGCAGTCGGTAACCACGTCAAGAAATTTGGTTCAAATTTTTAATCAAGGATTTAGCTTTCTGTCTGAATCAAACTTAAAATGTTTATTTGTGTCCGACACAATGTATTGACTGTAGTTTAATGCGTGTTCTTATGAGTCTGGGCTCACAAAGATTTTACAATTCTTATAATAAGCATTAAATAATGCCAAAATGGGGCATTTTCAATGCCTCACTGCTCCTTAATGAGCATGGGCACCCCCATTTTTTATTTCAAAATTGAAGTTATCATATGACAAATATTCAGTGGACAAAGTTTGAACAAAACTCTATGCTCACTTTTATTTCAGAGGAATTACCTTAAATATAGTTATTTAGTTTAGATTAAATATAGTTATTGTTCAGACCCGATAACAGATCTTCGCAAGATCATCTAGCTGCTGTCGAGGCATGCATTCCCGATGTCCGCCCATGTTTGATTTATAACCGCCTGTTAATCAAAGATTTGAAAACTGAGTTCTTTTAATTGTTGGTTCCCGCCATCGGTTAGTAAGAGGTATGTCTTGGCTTATCCTATCCTATCGGGCCTATCTAATCTTATAACTGAACGGCTCTCCGGTAACATAACCGCTCATTTTTTTCTTCTAGCCTCGGAGGGTTTGTTTTCCAAACCAAAGTATCGGGCAAATATATTTTGTAGTTTATATATGTTATTTGCCGGCTGGGAGGTCCGTATGGTGAAAAACTGTGACCGAGGGCAGCATTTTCAGCATTTTCAAGCACTATACGGACCGACCCAAAGCCGGCAAATAACATGTTTATTTTTTTTCTCCTGCAGTAAATTGGTTTTACAGATTACAGATGGGTTTGTTTACGCAACTCTTGTCACTGAATCGGCTTCCGCGCCGTCTGCTAACGATTTGCAAAAATCTCGGCAACGAGCGAGTAACTCAGATAGTAGACAAAGAAAGATGTTTTAAAAAACAGATTTTTTTTCGAAGTACTTTACGTTAGTTGCATTTATTTCACCAGTTAAGTTCTCCAAAATTGTTTTTGCGGTGTGAAATTTCGTGCGAAGTTTGAAGTTTTACTACAAAAACAATTTCTGTCAGTCGTTGCTTTTAAAATCACTTGAAATCAGACTTTTCTACCGTAAATTGAATAGCAGAAAGCGAGGAAATTCGTGAAGTGTATTCCACTAAGTTCTCCTAAATACAGCAACGATCAGAGAGGTAAACTCGACTGAAATTGACTCAAATGTTATGGCGAGAGAAACACAGGGTTACGCGCCATTACAGCGCCAAGCTACAAACAACCAAGCAAACTCTCACAACTTCAAAACACTCGATTAAATTTACTTACAGTGACTTTCCTTGCCATTTTAAAGTTAACAGAGATAAACTTGCGTTGACTAATCGTCGATGGACGTGTAAAAAAGGCAAAAGATTGACGACTACCGCCAACTTTTAGGAGCGAAATTTAGGCTGCAAAGAAAAAATCCGGCCCGTGGGCCGTATCGTAAAAAGCTGGACCGGTCACGTGCGTATGATTAGCCAATCAAATTCGAAGATTTAGGAATCCGGCCCGCTAAGATGCTTGAGAAAAAAATAAATTTTGTTATTTGATTTCTGTCTTCATCTCCCCTCCCTGGAATACGGACCAGTTTCCTGATTTTGTTTATAGATGCGGCGCTTCTCACTTGTTTGTCAATGCGGATTTGCTTTAAAATAGATATCTCATCTCACCTCATGTCACCTAGAATATAATAGATCTTGCGTCCTCTCGTGTCATGTCATCTCATTTCACCTCACTGCATCTTATCTCATCTCGTTTTATCTCATCTCATTTCATTTCTCTCGCCTCATTCATCTAATCTTACCTCATCTCATCTTATCTCATCTCATCTCATCTTATATCTCCCATCTCATCTCATCTCATCTCATCTCATCTCATCCTATCTTAACTTCTTCTCTTTTCTCATCAGGCTTATTTAAATCTTAACTTATCTGGTCTTGAGTAATGATATCTTTGTTCGCTGCCGACGCAACACAACAGTCGTCTGGTTTGTGTTTTTTGGAATGAAGAACTTTTTGTTCCTTCAGAAAGTAGAGTAACGGATTTTTTATGAAATTTATTGCGTCAAACGAAAGCGGACAAGATGTGTGATCTAGGCAATGTTTAAAACGTCTGAATTCTTTGCGAAAAAGACGAAACTTACATGATTTTGAAGGATACATGAGGAATGCTTAAATCTAACATGACACTTCCTTTTGTATTGTCAGTGGTCGAGATTCTCAACCAGACAATTAAACGATGTGATTCTCTTATTGACGAGGAGTACAAGAAGTCAGGAATAGGCTACGGAAACATAGATACCATTAAGCGATTATCCAAACTTATCGAATAAGTTGACACGATAGCCGGGACGAAAACCTATTCCAACTTTCCAAAGTTGTCCTTGGAGGTAACTCCATAAAATATTTACCATAGCCTCGTGGTATAAGTAAACCTAACGGACTTCGTTAGAATCGTCTAGCCTCTTATCTGCTTATCTTTTGTGCATAATTTTCCTTTTGCTTTTCTATTAATTTCTCATCTTATCTCATCTCATCTTATGTGTAACATGTTATAACCAAAATAACGCCTGTAAAGGTTTTTGATCGGGGCGACAGATAACACTAATATATTACCAACTGTGTTGCACCTAGATATGACTAATATGTTTTGATCAAACAACAAGAACATTGGAGTACATTCCATAGACGACACATGGTAAATACAAAGTTATCTCAAAACAGTCGCCCAACAATCGCAGCTGAGTTTTAAAACATTAACCGGCGATTCTAGCTACAATGGTTGCGGGAAGGAAGTGTTTATTACAGAGAACGAGAGCACAGGCATTAATTGCTTAATAGATATCAAATCGAAACGAACCATCTGTTGTTTTTTTCCTTGTTGAACGGCACTCAACATAGCCACAGCAAGGAGCAAAGGGTGTAAGTTTCTAGTTTATTCACTATCTCTGCTGGATACGGCACCTAAAATTTTTAAGTATGTCAGTAGTTATTTACTTTCGAATTTCGAAATATCGACTGGACATGTGTACTGAATGATTTGTAAAATAGGGAACTAGAATAGTATCTTCTAATATGCAAAGTTACATTCCCCGAGTCAGCGAGGAACGTTTGCCGAAATAACAAAGCCGATGGTTTCGTTCGAATTTACTATCACCGATATTTTTTTGACTTATCGCGTGGTTTGGTTGATAAATATTCATCACATTTCAATAGCTTATTTGCTGTATCCTTCTGTTGAATCACTGAGGGTTTCTTAAAAGAAAAGAAAGCAAACGATACAGCTGGCAATATTACATCTGAACACACAAAATATAATACAGTAGCATCTGTTTTACCCTGTGTTCCTCTCGAGCAGAGCTACCGTAATCAATTAGCTGATACCTGATTCATTTATGGAACAATAAATACAGCTAAACTGATTATCGCTTTTGCAAATTCAAAATTCAAGCTTGTATAGAAATCGATCGAGGCATTGTTGAATGGTTTTGCAATTCAACTGTTTTGGTTGAAAAACTTGGGGACTATTCTGACTGCTAGACTATACTGCCAGATCGAAGCGAAACTTTCCTGATGTATTCTTAGTTTTCGGCAACAAAAGCCCACTTCAAACAATAGCCAACTTCGACAACTGTCAGAAAGAAACTATTCAAAGCAGCCGTAATGGACTATGATTCTCAAACAAAAATTTATTTCTTACATTTAAATGATAATCGCAAGAACGATGAGTACTTTTGAAAGAATAGTGATAATTGTGCGTAAACACCCTTGCCATTCTTTCCACCCGAAGTAAATTTAGATTAACCTTTTTTGTTATTCGAAGCCTTTGTTCCGTGGCAGAAAAGCAAGGAATAAAAAGGCTGTTAAACACCTCGCTTTCTGCGGAAAATAATTGCCACACTGAACTTGAGAAAAATTCTTCCCTTTGTACAATGGTACCTTACAAGCCGGTATTTAAAGCATTTTTACGGCCTTCGTTTATGATATCTTGTCAAAACACTGCGCATCTTTATTGTTTGCTATTAAAAAGAAAAACACTGAAGCATTACAAAACCTGACCCCTGTGGTCAAATTAATCCATAAGGCCGCTTTTTACAATCGCTCCCCTGTTGGTAAAGCACTAAAGAACACCGTTGTTGGAATTTTTGTCAAAATTAATCCGTAGTTAAGGGTAAGGAAAACCAAAGCTTAGTACTATGATTTTTATCACGATTGGTTATGGTGATATCACATGACGACAGAGCACTCGAAATTGTTGAAAACGAACACAGGTACACTCGTATAATTCTTTGATTGATTGATATACGCCAAAAAAGATATTACAAATTTATGTCATAATATCAAGATATATCTGTTAATAGGCTTTTGTAAGTGTCGCGTTATAAATCACCTATAGCGTGGTATTTATATATAGTTCAAAGAAAAAAAATAATGAACAAGGTCAAGCGTTAGTATGGAGATGGGAAAATAAATAAAGATGAACAGTACAACTGAGTGTAATTTGTTAGATTGTCGTCTTGTTCTTTACCGTTGTACAAGTTGGCATTGATTCAAACGGACAGTTTCCATGAAGTTATTAGAAAAGCACTTCAGTCGGACTGCTCTTTGTCCTTTGGACGTCCTGCTTGGTCAGGGTACACCCGTCAGCTGTCGGGGCACACACAAAGCATATAACAAATAATATTTTGGTAAAACAGCGAAACTTCGTCATAATCAAGTTATTGTTAAGTGCCTTTACCTTAGATGCTAATAAATGCTATTCAATTAGAAACAATACGTGTTGTTCTTAGTTGTTCAATACGGGCTTCCAGTCTATGTTAGCATTTGTTACACGCTCGCAATTGAAAAGAAATTGCCCCTGGGTTTTTTCAACGAATACAATCACTTTTAGGAGAGAGCAGTTATTCAACCCAGTGAACCAGCAGGCAGTTTGCACGTGTCTGCGGGAGGTAAAGATCTTGGCTGAAATTTGACGCAGATCTCGGCCCTTGACTGATTTCCTGACTACGTTCCTCTACAAAGCGTGCTTAATTAAACCTCAATCACTTTCTAAAACTTTGTGGCGAAGTGTCAGCAAAGGTAGGCCCAATTCATTGTACTCTATTATCAAGTGGTTGTTCGAGCACAAAACACTGCATTAGCGAGGTGTGATTTATCCTGGCGCCATTTACACCTGCGTATAAGCAGTTCATCATTGTTTCTGCACATGCTTTCCATTTCTCTAGATCTGTTGAAAAGAACGTAGAATTGAGTCTGTATATTATTTTGAACTGCAGTGGGAATCTTGTATATCACCTGCAAAGAAGCTTAAGAAGACACAGAAGGTCGGTAATTCAAGAACCAAATTCATCGTCGACTAATTCGAGCAAGCTTTACCTCAAGACTTCTTCGTAATCCTGATGGATAGCTTTAGACGATTACCTCAAAACAACCTTCTGCAAACTGGATTATCCGCGCCAATGGAAACTGGTAAAGGACAATTAGCGACCGGACAGCAAGAAGTCGATGATCGTAACAGATCTGAAAACAATTTGCAGCGTGACGAGAGTGACCAAAACCCACAAGTCGATGAAATGCAGAATGAGTCCAACACGGATAACAAGAAAACGCGAACCCACCGCAAATCCAGACGAAGGCCTCCATACTCCTATATAGCACTTATTACAATGGCGATCCAAAATTCGTCAGAGAAGAGGCTGACTCTGGATGGTATATGTAAGTTTATCAGAGACAGGTTTCCCTTCTACCGCGATACCTACCCATCGTGGAAAATCTGCATCCGCAATAACCTCTCACTGAACGACTGTTTTATCAAGACCGGAATTAAGTCCGACGAGCCACTAAAGGGGAACTACTGGACACTGGATCCGGAGAGTTATAACATGTTTGAAAATGGCAGCTTTCTTCGAAGGAAGACAAGATTTAAAAGACAGGATCCCAACAGAATCGAGGCCAAGTCTGTGCCTGTTGTAGAACCGGGGAGGCACGCTTTCACTTCTCCTCTAGATCTCCACAATCGATTTGGCACAACTTCGTTGATGCCACAGTTAGGCTTTCCAAGTCTTGAACCGCACAAAGTCTCAGGGATTGCACCTTTTGGCCTTCCCTTCCAATATTACAGTCCCTCGACGTCAACAGACTCTCTGTTTGTCCACTCCCAGATACCGTTTTTGCCTTACTACCAACATCTTAACTGCACGCAATGCAATCTCTGCGAGAGTTCCAAGCACTTCCATCCTTATTTGAGGCTTTAGATTACTTACCAAGAACTGAAAAACGTTTCTACGTCTATTCCAAATAAATATTTGGAAAGTTCAATGTCAACCAGGCCCAGAATGTTACCATCTACTGCTTCTGACCTTCCTTCACCGAAAACTATAATGTTAAACTTAAGTTTCTCATAAGAATTCAAACCTGACTGATTCAGTTAAAGTGCCTAAAATTCAGAATTTTTCGAAATAAAACGCACTAATTAGGATGGGTTAAAGTCTTCTCGACAAAGTACAAGTCAAAGGAAGAGCAATGCAAATATAAACTCAGAGTAATTCGAATCAGGTTAGGAGTACAAGATTCTGCAGGTTAAATTACTACAATAAAAAAAGACATTGTATAAAGTGAAGGCGGTGTGTGCATCAACACAATGAGACATTTACACGTACTGCTGCATCGGCTAGATACGTGAAAACGATTTTTTCACAGATTACTTAAAATAGCAAGGCAAGAGTTTCTTTACAGAGAGCTCCTGAAACCTTTCTTGGCTGCTACGTTTTAATTGTTGCAACTTTCTTCTAAAACAAGATTCTTTAAAATTTTAATGCTTTGCACAGTTGCATTGTATCATCATGTCCTGAATTTACAACAGAAAAATTACATACTTCGCCTCTTGAAAATATTTTAAACTAACTAGTAATTTTTTGTATTTAATCATGATCTTGAGTAACATATATTGTGGTTTAAGTAATTGGACTGTACATAGGCTTAAAAAAATTCCATGATTATTAAAACATATGCTTAGAAATCAACAGCCTTGCTGTGGGACCCAAGTACGCACTGCACGTTTTCAATCTGTAAATTTCTTAATTTAATAGATAACGTGTTCGGAACATTTTGCTTTATTCCTTCTTTGTTGAGGTCATACTGACCTTAAGCATGTTCCATAAGGTTACGATCAGTTTGCTGATGATATGCCAGTGATGTGATAAGCTCCTATAACCAGGTGGCAATAAGTGTTTGTCACCCTCGGCTGTAATTTCGAGCCATGCGGTCGGGCTAGTCCATTACACCCCCTAAGTTCGAAGAAGAAAAAAACCTGCCTTTTATTCTCAGCAGTACTCGGAAATCGTGAGGTCTCTTCTTTTGTTTTCGTAAACAAACTCCTCTTCCATTGTCAGTAAACTTTTTGGTGTGAAAGAAAAGGAAATAACATTTAACACAGTTAAAATCCCCTTGCTTAGAAAAACAGGTCTGCTTCTACCATTGATGGTGAGCCGCCTATCGTTATTTAATGTAAGGAAATACTTTCCTGTAAGTTTGCGCCATCACAAACGCCACAAAACAGGAACTGACAAAAACGAGAGCGCTTGTTGAGTTTTTCAAAGGTGAATATAGTTTTTGCACGGTGGATGTTTGAGTTGTTTGTTGAATTTTCGTTTCACTTTTATCCCACGCATTCTGTGAAAATAACCCATGCCTTTAGGGCAAACGGATTGTGTTTGCGTTCTTCAGATCCTGTCTACGACAAGAGAAACACTACAAGTAATTGGCTTTTTTTCATGGGTGGTTTGCGATGTATAATGTCTAGTCACTGACAACACAGCGGTTGAACTTAATTTTTAATTTGAAATTCACATCCCCGCTCCAAGCGGTAATTCAGTCACATTCATAGCCACCATGTGGAATTTCCACCTACGAAGCGAATTCATTTATTTTCGAGCAAACTCCACATGCTGGGGCAGTTTTATGCCAGGCCTCAATACATACCCACTGAATGAGATTTTTATGTGTTGTTCTTTGATTTCAAGCTGGGTTGTTTATGTTTTATTCAGCGACACCGCACATGAACAGTGAACAAGGGAACAGTGTTAGCTCCTGACCTCGCGTAAATATAAATCAGCAGAACAGGCTGAACCTTTTATACATGAGATATCGTCATCTGTTAATACTTTTTTGATTTTTCTTTAAGTTTACTGATCTGGAGACAACAAATTTGGCAACTTTTTGTGATTCCATTAGCGGTTACTTGTTCAAGATTTGCTAGAGTTATCAAATAAGACAAGTCTACATAAGATAATGCCTTAAATAAAGTCGTTTCTGCGACGGATGTTGAATGCATGATCAAAATTAACAAGCTTTGGCTTTCAACTAACACCGAGTACGTTGGGGGCTCTGTCCATGAAGGAAAATAAAATGCATTTTACTTGTGAACGCAGGTTAAAAGAGATGTTATGTAGAGTTTTGCCTGATCGTTCTGTCTTTTGTTCCTAAGATTCGGCCCATCCGTTCACTGACTGAAATGCGATGCCTCCTGAATCATCTTGGTATATTGTAAAATTATTATTTCTTTCATTACCTTTATTCAGTCAATATCTACATATGGACGCCTTCACTTAATCTGCTAATGCCATTAGCTTTTCACAAAACAATTGAAAACGTTAGGCAAATCTATAGCCAAATTAGTTCTTTGTGGAAGACCTGTAATTTTCCTCTCCTTGTCAAATCATTAACGATATTGCTTTAGTTTTCATAATGCCTGTACTTGTCGCTTTTCATTTATTGGCAGTATAGCTAGCTATTGAACTCATGGCTCATCACGAGGTCTGATATCGTTAACTTGTGCTGTTATAATATTATTCGCCAGGTCTTATCACTCCTACGCCTAATTAACTGTTTTTCGACTCTGAACGTTATAAAATCATGGTTCTTTGAATGTCCTAAATGGATTGCATGTGAAAATGCGCTCTTGAACTTCAGGTCTTCTTAAAGTTAGCTTTCGTGAGCTTGAACAGTTGTTATGCGTTTCTTTCTAACTACCCTTTTTTGTTCGGCTTGACCGTTTACAAAAGCCTTCAAAAAAATAGACTTAACGCAACGTCTTTCAACAATCAAATACGTGCCTTAGATTTTCCGCCATTGGATAAGACTGAGTTTTGTAACTGGTTATGAAGGGTTGCACAAAGTTTGTGTTGCAAGAATTAATAAATGCAAGACTCTTGTTATATACATTTTAACTTTCTAGCTGTTGGTCCAACACTCGAGAGCATTACTTTATGAAAGTCTGACCAAAAGTTGAGTGTACAATAGTTAGGGTTTATTACATTAGTTTTTCGATTTCTGCGATGGGGGAAAACTGTTATCCAGCAGTCTTCAAGTGACAGGCAAAACAGTAGAGAGTAACGGCACATGGAACGTCTAAAACTACGAATTTACAAAGGAAGAATTGTTAATGCGGGGACAAAATATTCTAAATATTATTTACCGTGATTTTCTTACTTCCATTTCTCGTTAAGCTAATTAAAACTATTTCTTGGAAAGACGCAGTCAGGGATTCATTCGCTCGCTTTAATTGTGGACTCTTTGCGATGAAGGTCTTTCCGTTTTGGTGTCAAGAGGTTGACAAAGCAGTTCTGCGCGTTCTTACGGTTTAAAGAGAGGCTACTATTGCAATAAAGGTCATCAATTCAGTACGTAAATGTACATCCAAGGCCGTTTTGCATCTCTCTGTTACCGAATTTTTGTTACTTCACTGGCCGCGCTACATGCTCAGGTCAAATACAATTTCAAGCCGGCATTACTTATTTGCTGTGTATGTAATGTGCATGTTGTGAGAACTATAGTCGCTTCGTTGTTTGATGTAAACTGTATGTTAAATAACAACACGACTTATTGAAACGCTAAGACTCAACAGAAATTCTGTTTGTTGTCGTTTCGAGCAAAGCATCAACAAGTCCAAAAACATAATCGATCCTGGAGCGTTTGTCCAAAAAAAGCTGTAAACAGTGCGGGGGCACGCGAAGTTTGTATTACTATAGGTGACACGTGCCTGAGATAGATAACCTGCCGGAAAACTTTGTTCTGTTCAGAAATTTTTTTAAAGAGATCGAAACAAAACGCACCAGTCTCAATAGGGGTCTACTTTGTGGAAAGAACTCACTGAAATGGTTTCAATACACAACCTGCTTGTGCTGTGTTACTGATGTTGACAGCCGGCTTTACTAAACTACCCGCCAATACGTTCACTCTATCGAACGCCGCCCAACTGAAACTCAGAGCAACAGAGCAGAGGTTCTAACAGAGGTAAAGAGGCTCTGTGCGAAATGAGTGAGAATATTTTGTGATTTGTGCTATTCGCGGTGGCCTACTCGTCTGCATTAGCTTTTCAAGTCATGTCGTGTCATAATCTGAAATTGTTTGTCCACAATCTCTCGAAATCTCCTAGAAGCAAGGAAAGAAGTTAAGGGTATTGCAAAGGTGACTGATGAAGTAATATCGCTGGACAGTGAATTTATCAAATTTTATAAAATAATTGAGACTACCACGAGAGCTTTGTCTGATCAATAGAATTGACAAACCAAATCAGTCCTAAATAATCTTGGATACACGAGATCTCTAAAATAAACGGTTATAAAGTAACCAACTTACAGAGAGTCCACCACTTTAAAGAATTCATGTCATAAGTAAAGCTTATGCTGTGATTCTTAATCAGCGTCGACTATTTGCCCGGCCATTGATGAACGCTGACGACAGGTGTAGCTACCGGTAAATTTATATGCGAATATACTCTAGCTTTACGGGTAGTTCGGCGTAGTTTTTCATGGTTTTGCATTGAGCGCAATGTTGCTAGTGAACGTAGGAATGTCGTGTAAGTAGTAACAAAGGGTGTCGCAATCTACTTTGAGAGAACCATTGATTGAATCTAAAGAAGTTCAAACGCGAAATTCTTTGAAAACCGGAGCTCGGACATTCGACAATATATACACGTCTGTACCTTAGGCCGGGTTTACTGATTCTGGTTGACCATTATCTATGTTCTTGATGTTAGGTCATAAAACAAATGACAGACGGAGCAGTAAGCACCATTGATGTACTTGGGAAGCATGTAAGGCACTCAGGAAGTCAGAGTCGTCTCGGCTACCGTCGCGAGCGACTCTTACCTCTCTCGTGTTTAGTAGGCTCCAGCACGTTTCCGTAACTCCATAGTTCGCGTTACGCTGTTCATTATGCAGTAAGTATTATTTAGTAGAAGTGAAGAAACTTCAAGTGGGGACATATAAAAAAGCCCTTATCACTTTCAACGGTTGGTATAATTTCAACATATTTGACACAAATATATTTTCATTCAGCTTTTATTCGGAACCCTTATTGTACGAAAAACAGGACCAGAAACTGGTTACGAAATCAGCCTACTTGAAATATGTTGATGGCAGAAATTTTAAGCCGACTCCTTTTACCCTTGAGTAAGATGAAAGTTGTAAGCGCTTTCACTAGTTCACTTTGTACAGCCCCAAAGGGACTCAGTGGAGGTTCTGATTACAGCCGTCCGTGGGTTAGGTTGCTCAATATATCTGTGTCAGTTATTGACAAGGCGTGAGGTCAAGAGGATTGGATATTTACCAAGTTGAACAAGCTTGGTCAATAACAGATTTATCATGTGGCTTGGGAGAAAATTGTTCTTGCGGGACACAGCGGGTAGTCCCGAGCAGACAAGACAGCGCCATCTGGCCTAATCGGGTAGCCAATCACAACGCAAGATTTGGGAGTAACCTGTATCCCGCCAGTTGTTATTGCTGATCACTTTGCCAAACTGTGAAGTTTGTAAACTTGCAAAGATTGTGTGCAGTTGTTTACTTTCATAACGTCATCTTATGAACCTGTTTTGTTGAAAATAAGCAACTTGATCGCAAAATTGAAAAAATAAATCCCTCTCTTTGACAATCGTTCCCTGATTGTTATTCTATGAAAGCAAACGCCGCACGATTTACATAACAAGCTCTTCTTGTGATATCCCAGCATGCCCTGTGGGTTTGATACGCCGCTAAACGCATAAAAATGGGGTCTGAATATTACTTAATTGTAGCCGACTTATACCACTATGTAGTAGTTAAAACACAAAAGTGAAAGAAACGCTCTTCTTTCGACTGATGACAAATGCATAGTTTCATCAATAAAAACACAGAAAAGAAATATCATTTGCATTATCAATATATATTGAGATGACAGGAACTCAAAGAGGACGCACTGTTTCAGAAAAAGTTAAAACCAAACCCCCTACCACTAATCAGCAAGTATTTTCCGCAAAATAGCAAGAGAAAGCCACTGTTTAATGTATAATTCTTTTAAACATTCTTGGACTTCCTAAACAGGATTTCATTCTTTTTATTCAAGTCCAGTTATTGATAGTATTTGTCGCTTGTGTTTATCACTTAGTATATGTAAACACGCCAACTGTCTCGAGTCAGAGAAACATTGAACGCACTCAATTTTTCACGTTTTCTTAAGTTTCTAATGTACTATTACTAATTTTCGCGAGAACTTTATTTGCGAAAATGGAATGGGCATATTTCGCCGGACTTAAATCTCGCCATTTGGCCAAAAATATGCGTTAAAAGGAACTTTGTCTAAATACTGATATTCATCAACAAACAGTTAGTCTCATGATTTGGCACAATTGATTTTCCATAGCAATAGTTTCCAATAACAATGAATAAAGCCATATGACAAGACGAAACGGAAAAGAGTTTGACATAATCCTTTGCAACAAAGCGGAGCTATAAAGGGTACATGACGCCGTCTATTTGCGCTTACAGCTTAACGACATTGGAATTTTTTTCAAATGGATACCCGGAAGGAAGGGCTGACTCAGTCCCCTTCACAACCCCGGCAACTCCAGCTTTCTCTCATCCTTTGGCATCCTTTCCCCAACTGCTAGTCAAGTGGTTGTGACGGCTTACCATCCGTTTTGAATAAACTATTCTATAGCAGGGTATTCAATTTCGCGTGGTTAATTTTCTCGAAAACTATTTTCGCGGGACTTTAATTTCGCCATGTTGTGAAACTCGCAAAATTTAAGTCTCTCGAAAATAAGTAACAATAAAGTACGAACGCAGCTGTCGCTTTTCCTGTTTCTTCTTTTGTGAAACGGTTTTCGAAGCACGTTGTTTTCGGTTGAAACCTTGAGGGCAAACCGTTTTTTTTCAAATTTTTACCTCAGACAAATAAGGAGAAATTTTAGAGCTCCTAAATCTTTCAGCACGTAAGATGGTCATTAAGTCAAAAATTCCACCTGTCATAGAGATGTCAAGGAAAACCGCAGACGGGCTAGCTAACTGGAATCAAAGCACTTACATATCTTCTTTTTTGTTGGGGGATCTGTTCTAAGCCTGTTGATAAAAACATAACTTAAGAGACTTTTGGAATTAGTTTTGACAGAGAATTCAGGGCCGTAGTCAAAAAATGTAATCAAGACTAGGGCAATGCCCATGAAAAAATTATGATTGAAGCAATGCCCATGGTTTAATTCTCTTCTAAGGTATTTAGGGTGAAGTTTAGGCAAGTGCCTCGGTTTGCTTTTTACTAGCTACGGTCCTGGAATTATCCTGTCAAAAGTTAACGATTGTGAGAGACGATGGATGGCCAAAAAAATGTTTCCTCTTTGCTTCTAGGCAAGCCTCTGTAGACGTTCTGCACATTTTTTTCCGTTCGTAATAAGATATGAATGATACTGAGAGATCATATATCTTTGAGTTAGGTTTCTTCCTGTTTGATAAACTAAAACCTCTGTCCAGAAGCTCGTAGTGCGTGGTTCAGATTGAGTGAATCCAATTATTTCCGTTATGATTGAGGGTCTCCCAGGGGGGTCTTTGTTCCCTTGTTTCCTTCCAAAATTGCCCTATATTCCCATGTTCCCACGCATTTTCGTTATTTGTTCCCCTTTGTAATTTTTCGAATTTTGTTCCCCTGTTCCCAAAAAATGGCTAATGTTCCCTTGTTCCCTTCGATATTTTGCCAATATTCCCTTGTTCCCCAAAACCCCTGGGAGACCCTCATGATTGTGAAGCTAACCTTGGTGGTGCACCTATTTCGAAACTAGACAAACGAAGGGTTTTGAATGTTTCAGTTCCAATTTATTCAGTTATGAATGTTATTGAAACAGACCCAACTCCCACCCATATGGCGTGTTGAACTAATTAGCTTTTCAAATAAATTGTCGAGTTAAAGCTGTTAATAGGACAGCCACACGATGGGAGGTCTCGTCATTTAGCTTAAGCGTTCTATTGTTAACTTGCATTTTCTTTACAAAATAAAGCCCGTAAAAAAAATAATTTGGTAAGTAGGAGGTACTCCATTCTCCTTGAGCTTTAAAAACCACGTGTACACAAATGCTTAGCCTCGGGCATGGTTCGTTTTTAATCCTAATTTGATGGCACCTCGAAAAATGGTCTATCTCGGCAATAAACTGCTTTTATTTGCAGAAAGTTACGGGACAAGCACATCCATCATTCCAAAGTGAACGTTTGATTCAAATCAGTTTCGGTCAGTTTGCAAGGAGACGGTACCTTAAGCTGTGACAAAAGAAGATATCATTTCTCGAAAACCTGCAAAAACCTTCCAAAGCTTTCGGAAAACTTTGCGAGGTTTTCTCTGTTACAAAGGGGTAACTTTATTTGTCATGATTTGTGTAAACACTAACAAATAAAAGCCATGAAAAAATTCAAGCTATTCGTGTGACTTACACCCCACTGTTTAGACTGCAGTTTGAATGTTGTCATGTTGTATTGTGCTGTGGAGCATAAACAGTAACCACAGCGTGGCACCGTGTTAACAGCTGCAGCATCACATCCATTTGGCACAATTGTAAAATTATGGACTGGAAAATATTGAACTGGACTGGATTTGTAAAATATGGGCCGGAATTGAAGAACATGGATTTTTAAAGGATGGATTGATACTAAACATGGACTTTTAAAATTGAGTTTGAAAATATGGATTTGTATGAGAGGGGTTTTTGTTAAACATTACTTGCCAGTACACAATATCGTGTTTAACATCAGCTTTAATTTTAATGTGCCAAAACTAGTTGATTATCGAACATGATCTTTCGTAATCTATTATGTCACTCCCCAAACTTTCTCGAGAAAATTCTCACTGACCGTAGTGCGGGTTATGATTCTAATGGCCTGACTGCAACGCGTCTCTTGCGTTACTTTGCCACACTTCGACCCCGAGACGGGTCCATGAGCTCTGATTTTCTGCCGGATATCAGTTTTTGGTGTTTGTGCAAAAATGATGCAATCAACTCGAAGAAGTTTAACACTTGGATTACATTAAGGTAATTCCCCTGAAATAAAACTGTCGATAGATTTTTGTTCAAACTTTGTTCAATGAATATTTATCATATGAGAACTTAAATTATAAAATAAAAAGGAGGGGTGCTCATGCTCGTTAAGGAGTAGTGAGACATTGAAAATGTGCCATTTTGGCATCATTTAATGTTTACTACAAGAACGCATTCCAAGTTATTGTAAAATCTTTGTGAGCCCAGACTCATGAAAACACGACTTAACCTACAGTCAGTACTTGTGTCGGACACAAATAAACTTTTTAAGTTTGATTTTGACAGACAGCTGAATCCTTGTTAAAATATTAGAACCAAATAGGTAATGATTAGTTACCACCATAAGTTAACACCATTTTGCTAATAATTTAACAAAGGGATCTTAAATTATCCCTTGTTGAGGGTTCACTGGAATATCTACAATTTCCTTCGTTAAAGTGCAATTATTTTCAATACTAAAGTTACTTATTTCCTAAAGTATTTTCGTGTCAAATTTCGTGAAATTCTAATGAGTGATTCTCGAGAAATAGGCGTATTTCCGAGAGTGCAATTTTTCATTCAATCGCAATTTTTTGACTTACTACGCATGCGCTGCATTTAACTGGGTTCTTTCGGTAAGAAAGAAAAAGCTGAGAATTGCCGGGTTCTTTGCATCGTTGCCTTTTCGGCTAACATATCTTTGTAATAAAATACTAAAGCCATCAATACACTGCGTTCAATTATAGAGAAAAATAGCACAGATAGTGTGGGTGTCGAGTAAATAAAATGATCGCTCTATTGACGGCATGTTTGTTTTTTCCAATCCTTGGGCGCGCGCTGAATTGCATCAGCAAAAGCGCGCGCGAAAAATGTGTTTGGCCACCTTAACGTTGCACGAGCGCAGATTTAATTAGGCATGCGCACATGATCGAAAATACTGAGAACTGTGTTAGAGTGCTCGAATGCTGTAAATGCCGCATAGAATCTATAGATAGCTAGTAAGAGGTTTCGGAGATTACCTGAAACGACGTTTCGAGGTTATCCTCGTAACGTCTAATTGTCTCTGCAGAATTTACAGTATTTGAGCACTCTAACATGTTTGTTAGCATTTTTTCTAACATTTATTTTGAGTAATATCTGTTTTGTGACAAGCGCGCTTCAATGGCCGATCGAGGTTGTAAATTCCGCTTTGACCCAGAATTTCTCGAACACTTTACTTAGAGCCCATGATGGAAGTTCCACGCCAGAAGTATAGAATCGGTTTTCGTTTGATCTTGCAAATATGTTTTCGTGAGAATTCATCTTCCATTTGGCATTCCAATAATTACTCAACAAATAAGTTTGGTTCGCTTTTCCTCTTCTTGAATCGCCTCCCCGTACTCTTGAATGGCGCATTCGAACTTGTAAAATCTATTTTGGCACTTTTTAGAGTAAATGTAATATTTCACTATTATTATAACGTTTCCATATAACGCGCGCTCTGATCGGCTGAAACAGCGTGCTTTATCAGAGAACAGAGCACGGGTTGATGACGGTAAGTTGACTTTCAAATTTTTGCTTCGGAATTTTGACAAATTTGACCCAAATTTAAACATCCCCTGTGACTCAGACAAACGCAAGAGAAACGAGCTATTTGTCTGTAGTAAATATGGCTCACAGAGACCGTTGTTAGCAACAGTAGTTTTAAAACTGTACTATACTAACAAGTTTTGCTAGATTCCCGCCAACAAAACACGTAGCGAAATAAACAAATTCTCAACTTAAACAGTGCTTCGATAAAAGATGTTATATCTGTTACGAAGGCAGAAATTATACTTGAGAAGTAAAACAACGCCAGAAAACAACAATTGAACTGTCTCTGTTTATGATGAGAAGCTTTATTTTTGTAAAAATGCTCAATTGCTCAAACAACACTTACATGCAGTGTAGTAACGTTCGTTCGCCGGTCATCTCAGCGAAGTGAATCAACGAGTGGTCAGTGCAAAGCTTGCTCTGATATTTTCTTCTGAGCTCAGAGTAGAACCAGTGGGAGCCGTTTAGTCTTTCCAACTTTTATGTTAGTTCAGGCAATCTTGCTGCATGCGGTTACAAGCCGTAAATAACTGAAGCTCCTTCCAAATTCAACTCGGCATGTCGCATTTTCATCCGCAATCTTTGAGCTCCGCGTTTCGTAATTTCCACTGGAAAAGTGCACGTTTTCATGAGCCACAATACGGCCGGATTCCTCTGAACTATAAACCTTTACCTGCCGTTAGATCTGTATTTAAAAGGTAACTTAAAAGCGAACTTTGAAGGCATCGTCCTTCTCTCGAAAGTCGCTCAAACTACTCGAAAATGAAAGCTTAGATGAAGTCCAGTTTGTGACTGACAGCTGTCGCTTCGTTAGCCAATCAAATTATTTGGACAATTCTAACAAGGATTGTGATTAGCTTATTTTAGCATGTTTTATCAGAGAACAGTGCACGGCTGAGGCCACTTTCGCTCATTTGGAAAATAAAGTTTGGTTTGAAAATTCAGCCGAATGCGTGGGGAAATCATCGGATTCTTTATCATAAAATAAATAAAGAAGCCTCGACTGTGCTCTGTTCTATTGTAAAGCACTTAGGAAGCGGTAGAGCACTCAAGAAGTAGGGAAAAACACTCGACTACGTCTCGTGTTTTCCCCTGCACTTCTTTCGTGCTCTACCGCTTCCTGCGTGCTTTACAACAGAACACAGCACAGTCGAGTCTTCTTTATTTGTTAAATGAAAATAAATGGTTTATTTAAGTAAAACTGTCTTTTATGTCGAACTCCCCTAAAATTGTGTCCCACTCCTGCAGTGTTTCAATATAAATACCATTGTCTTTAAGCCAGGATAAGACATGTTTCCAGAATTCAGAAGATATTTTGCAGGAAAAAAGTAAATGCTCGATGGCCGATTCTGCTGTTTCCTGACAAAAGGTGCAACTAGGAGAGGTAACTAAGCCAAAACGATAAAGTTTTTTGTTTGTATAGACAATGCAGTTTAAGATTTTGTATTGAAACTCCCTAGTCTTCGATTCCAGAGTTGAACAGAAGGGTAAAGAGTTAACCTTATCCCACTACTCCATGTTTACATCAGGGTATTTATGTGTTATTTTTCTTTTCTTCTTGGGCGGGATTTGTTTCTTTCCCAAAAATATTTCATAACTTTGTTTAGAGGAGATGTCGAGGATTGGAACTGATCATGAGTTTCAGTTTCCTAGTCTAATTTTGGGATCATTTGGAATCTCTTCAATCAGCTGGCGACGGATCAGTAAAAGATTTAGCAAAGGCACGATATTCAGCGGGAAAGAAATCGATAAGGCTCACTAAAAAGAAATTTTATTCAGGAGATAGAGGTGAAGCGCTGTACACGTTAAAACGAGCAGAGAGTTTTGCCTAGACGACAGCGTCATCTATCTTAAGAAATCCTAACTTACATAGACATTTTGTCAACGCAAAGGAACCTATTGTTCCAAATAAATTCATTAATCACCTCGTAAGAAGTCTAAGAAGAGCAGGCGTTTTCCCGTTTAGTTCGGACCAAGCATCTAGACATTCCTTGTAGTAAGCTGGTAAGGAGATTTTGCTTTCGTTAAACCAATATATTTCTCTATTTTGCTCTTGACCATTTCAAGGTCACATGAAAATTCAAAATTTTGTTCGATGAATAACTGACATTCTTTGATCTCTTGCTGTTTGCACAGTTCAATGTCAAAAGATCTTGATGTAGTTTTTGACAGGCACGTTATAAGCAATAGTCAGCAGAGTGGATTACAATTTACGGAGTGATCGCTCACCACTTATAAACGTTACATGAGGCAGTTTCCGCGTATCTCTTTAGCGACGCGAATTCAAAGTTTAGCTTCGCTTCCTATGTGCTTTTTGTTGAATATTACAAGCTTTATATAGCAGAAAGCATAATGTCAAAAGCGAAAAAAGTAAAGAAACGCGTTCAGTAGCAGCAGGCGAGCTTAAAACACCAGAACTCTTTTTACTTTCGAAAACATCAGAACTGTTGGTACAAAGCATTTCATTCATGTTAGTTTACAATATAAGGTCACAGCAGACAATGGGTGTGACGAATGATTTTTCCACCAATTGGAAGTTATTTTGACGATCGTGGCAATATTATGTCACCGAGCTAAACAAGAAATATGAAGGGTAGTGCGTTGTATAGCGTTTCGCGCTCTCCAAAAAAATTTTTTGGTTTACATATAACATTGATTCCTAGTGCGTTCAGTGATTCCTCACATTTGTATTGCGCATCCTTACTGCGCATAATTTATGGCGTCAGTAGCGCGCGCTCGTGCACGCGCACATTAAAATCATGGCGGATTTGCCTTGATATTGAGTTCTGTCAGTTGAAAAAAGGCTATAGCTCACCAACGAGCTCGAGCTCGGGCACCCCAATTTTTCTTCCAATCGTTTCAATCAACTAATCATTAGCTTTGCGTTAGAAAAGACTGATCTGATTTAAAAATAATAAAATAGCAGCTGCACAGTGTACTTCTTTTCTGTTTTGCAGTTTGATAGCCGTGGCAAGCAATTTGGTTCCAATATTTTGACAAGGATTCAGCTGTCTGTCAAAATCAAACTTAAAAAGTTTATTTGTGTCCGACACAAGTATTGACTGTCGTTTGAGTCGTGTTTTCATGAGTCTGGGCTTACAAAAATTTTACAATAACCTGGAATTCGTTCTTGTAATAAGCATTTCCTTACTGCTCCTTAACGATCATGGGCACCTCTCCTTTTCATTTTATAATTAAAATTCTCATATGATAAATATTCAGAGGACAAAGTTTGAACAAAAATCTATTGACAGTTTTATTTCAGGGGAATTACCTTAAGTATCAATCCAAACAAAAAACAGTTATGATCTTTCACAAACGTGCTAAGGAATGTATGGAGTCTGATTTTTACATAGACAATGAGCCCAATAAAATTGTTTCAAGTTATACTTATTTGAGGAAAATAGTTTCTATTCTAATCAAGTGTGTCTTAATTTTACAATTTGCCTTGTTTTGATCTTACCTACTTAACTAATGCTAAAATCAAACATTATGTTAGCCTAATGCAACAAAAGTATATCTACTACTGGCAACATGCCGGGAAAAACTCTAATAAACTAGAATTTTTCAACACTTTTAAGAACGATTATACACCTCCCTCTTGTTTAGGCCTAACAAGCAAGCTAAGCGAAGGAAACGAACTAGTGAAATATAGGATAGGCAATCACAAACTAAAGACTGAAACTCGGTGGTAGATATGATCAAATTCCAAGGGTTAACAGACTCTGCCATTTTGTGAGTTAAATCAAATTGAAGATGAATCTCACTTTCTTATGTATTGCATTTAATACTCTATTCTAAGAGTTGAATTTTGTAGAAAAATATAAAATATCGAGGAAAAGGTTGTTGTTATTCATCGTGGTAGATGCAATAATAAAGTGTATTATCGTTTGTCTCACGATGTAGTCACTTGAGATGTAGATCGCGACGTTTCGACTGCTTACTGCTAGTCTTCTTCAGGCGATAAGGTCGACTGATTGCACGGTATCATTTATATCACAAAGGTCGGCTGTGATTGGTGCATTTCGATCCTTCTATTGTTCCATTGTTCCGGCGAGTAGCTGTTCCCTCAGTGGTCCGCTGTTGTACCGTTCTCCTGTTGTTGTGTTTCTTGATCGTGGGTATCCATGCTTCAGGAATTTCAATTCCACTATCCCTGTTGATGTTGTTAGGGTGAAGTCTTATGTGAATAGCTTCCTTGACCCTACGTGTGTACCAGTGAGGATCTCGATCAATAAACTTGACATCATTCCAGATAGGATAGTGGCCGGTCTCGTAGGTGTGTTCAGAAACGGCGGAGGTCTGGGTTCGGGCGAGTCATATATCCCTGTCGTGTTCTTTGATCCTCTCCTGCATAGATCTCCCTGTTTCCCCGATGTAGACTTTGCCGCACTCACAGGGAATCCTGTAGACAACACCATCTTGTTTAGCCGGGTTGACGGTGTCCTTTGGTCGCACTAAGTGTGACCGAAGTGTCGTGTCGGACTTAAAGACGGTGCGAATGCCTTGTTGTTCTAGGCAGCGGCGGAGAGACTCCGAAACTCCTTGGACATAAGGTAAAACGGCGGTGGATTTAAATTCCGCGACAGGCTCTCTTCTTGGGGTTGTTCGTGCCTTTGTGATCTTCTTTAAAAAAGAGGAGGGATATCCGTTAGAAACAAGTACAGATGACAGATGTTTCTTCTCTCCAGCGATTACTGATGGTTTGGTGACGAGACGTTTAGCCCGGTCGTACAGACACTTCACAATACCGCGCTTTACTGACTGAGGGTGGTGTGAATCATACGCTAGGTACTGATCAGTATGTGTTGGTTTCCTGTAGACACTGGTGGTAAGGCGGCCATCAGGTTCTCTGTAAACTGACGTGTCGAGAAAGGCGATCTTGTTGTTGTTCTCGATCTCCATGGTGAAACGGATTGATGGTTGTTGACTGTTCAGGTGTTGCAGGAAGACGTCAACTCTATCCCGATCCAGGATGGTGAAAGTATCATCTACGCGGCGTTTCCAGATCTTAGGCTTGCAAGGTGCGGACTCTATTGCTTGTTCTTCAAATATCTCCATGTAGAGATTAGCAATAACCGCGGATACAGGACTCCCCATGGCTGTGCCGTCTCGTTGTTCGTAAATCGATCCGTTGTACTGGAAGTACGTGGATACGAAATTCAAGAGGTCCGCGATTTGAACTGGTGTAAGTGTCGTGCGGTCAGCCAGGCCTGCGTCGTTCTCCATTTTTTGTAGCGCGGCTTGTACGGCGCCCTCGATCGGTACGTTGGTAAACAGTGACTCTACGTCGAAAGACACCATGATCTCGTGGTCCTGGATCTCTTCACTGGCGATGGTGGAGGCGAAGTCAGTTGAGTTCTTCACTGTGAAGTTCGAGTTACCTGCAAGAGGAGATAATACGTTAGCCAAGAAAGCACACAGGTCGTATGCAAAGGTGTTGACACACGACACAATTGGCCTAGGCGGTGTGTCGGCCTTGTGGATCTTCGGCAAACCATAGATCCTAGGTGGTTGTTTGTGTCGAGGTCTGATCTTATTATAAACCGCCTCAGATATGTGTCCACTCCGTTTCAGGGTTAGCAGCTTCTCAGATAGCTTCCGGGTCAAGCGGTCTGTCGGATCTTTGTTGAGCAGCTGGTACGGTCCGGAATCAATTAGCGCTGACATTTTTGCGTGGTATGTGTCAGCGTCCAGGATTACGCTAGCGCGTCCTTTGTCGGCCGGAAGGACCATGATTGAGTTGTCCTCTTTTAAGCTTTTAAGAGCCTCCTGCTGTTCCTTCGTGATGTTGGGCGTGGGTGGTTGTGCCTGTTGAAGAATGCTGTTGACGGATCTCCTGACTGTGTCTGCTCGCTCCGCATCTAGTGGCCTGACTGCTAACTCAATCTTGGCGATGATCTCGGTGGCTGGGACGCTCGTAGGAGTCACGGCGAAATTTAGACCTTTCTTCAGTAGGGACACCTCAGCTTCCTTAAGGGTCCTGGATGACAAGTTGATAACCCACTTTGTTTTGTCAACAAAAGTTGTAGGAGAAACAGAAGACTGTTTCTCTCGCAAAAGTTTCTCAAACTTGCGCTGTTGACGGTCTTTGGTGGTATTAAAGACTCGCTGGGTAGTGGATTTAACCTTGCATGGATACCCACGATCAAGAAACACAACAACAGGAGAACGGTACAACAGCGGACCACTGAGGGAACAGCTACTCGCCGGAACAATGGAACAATAGAAGGATCGAAATGCACCAATCACAGCCGACCTTTGTGATATAAATGATACCGTGCAATCAGTCGACCTTATCGCCTGAAGAAGACTAGCAGTAAGCAGTCAAAACGTCGCGATGTACATCTCAAGTGACTACATCGTGAGACAAACGATAATACACTTTATTATATAAAATATCGTTCCAACTTTTAAACAGTAATCTCCGTACAAGCCATCAGAGAACTTATGACTTCCAAAAATCATTATCTTATAATATTCGATTAGCAAAATTCAGTTCGTCGTGCTTTGATCTACACAATATTCTTCTTTCAAATCAAACTAATTTAACTTGATTTCTATATCATAACCTTGAAATATTCATTGCTGTTTAAGTTTTCTAAGTAATAAGTAGTTTCTTCGAAACACATTTTAGAATAATCAAAGGAGACCTATGGCCAAACTTGTGGATTAAATAATCTATAGATGGAACATGTTGGTGAACTTGCAATTATTTGTGTATTATTAAAGGCTGTTAAAACACTTATCTCACAAAGAGTAGGCTTTTTTCGTTGGCTTTTGTTGCACACATATTACAAACACATACGTTCAGAATAGCTAGATTGGCAAAATTGCAGCTGAACATGGAGTGGTAAAGGCTAACAGTTCTTGGGTCACAGAGGACACTCCTACCAAAAAATTCATAGAGTACTCTTTCTCTGCCTGCTGGGAAAATTTGCATGTATTCAAGTCGTACGAGCTTACAGACCTTTTTCATTGCATTTCACTCAAGGCTATAGGTAAGGTTTCCTATGAGACAGCACTTCTTTTCCAATGTGGGACCGCTTGTCTCTATATATATTGCATGTAAAATACATCAAAATAAGTAGCCTCTTTTGCAAGCATTTTCAGTGTTGATCCAAAAAGTTTGTCGACCCATAAATGTGTTCCAACAAGCTCACAGGGGGTTTCTTTCCCTTTGTTATCTTTTTCATCAGGAAGAAAAAGTGTAAACAAAAGACAGAGTAAAAATCATTTAAGCTTATCAAAATCAAGTATTTGGGATTTTTCTTTCTAAGTTTCTGTGCATTTCACATCCAACTCAGAGTTCAGATCAATGTGCTAAAATAAACAAGACGAGTATAGAGAACAAAACTTTAATCTAAACTTAACTCGATGTCGGTTGAACGTTGTCAACTCAACATGAAAAACTTAAGTGCTATAAACTGCAAAGCTCTGAACGAAGGTCCTGCTTGATTGAACGTTGGATCTCATCATCATTTATCCGTTCTCCAAGTGGAGAATTGGGCCGTAAGCTCTCTGCCTCCAGGCTGTTCTGTCCTCCGCAGCCGATGCTGCTGCTGCTCATGTTCTTAAACCTTCCTTTTCCAGCTCCCTTTCTACAGTCCTTCTCCAAGTCTCGCGCGGTCGACCCCGTTTCCGTTTGCCCTCAACGTTGGATCTCACAAGAGATCTAATCAGCCAACCTTGAAAAGTAAAACGATAATAAGTCAAAGACTACTGCAAGGCTGTCACAACGTCGTATATTTAAAACAATATTTCGGCTGACCTCAGGTTTAGATGTTACTAAATTAAATAGCTGTTTCGTTCATTAAAAATTGTTCGTTTTGCTCATATAAGTTCATTAAGGTCGACAAATAAGACACATTCTCATCGAAGCTTACCACATTAGCATGAGATTTACTCATTTTCAGATCACTTTCCAGCAAACAAATGCACATCTCCTGGTCATTTTGAACGCCTGGACGACACTCATATGCTCATGAAATTCAGCCTTCAAGTTGGCCATAGCACTAATTCGAACATTCGAAGTCAACTGCTTTTCAATTTAGCAAAAGACCTAATATTAATGATCGTGTGTAAAAGCCACAAAATCAGCAACATTCTGGCACGATGCACGCATTGAGTAGTAACCGCGCAAACACGATAGCGAGGCTCGCACTGACGGCACGGTTACTATTCCAATATGGCGTCGGGCTCGGTTACTATTCCAACATGGCGTCGGGCTCGGGCGCTCTCAGGTCGTTCGGGACGACTAATTACGAACAGTGTCTACACCTGAGTGAGTGAGTGAGTGACACATTTGCATATCGGAGTCCCCGCAACAAACACGTTCCTACGCTTCGCGTATCCACGAGTTTAAAAACTAGACATAAAATCAAACGACGTTTCGATCTCGCTGAGATCATTTTAAAGTTTACAAAAAGTGATGAACAATTTTTGCACATATTAGTAAAATAAGACGTGAGAATTTGTAAAGCGATAAAATATGTAAATATGCACTAAGCGTCACAAAACGTAATTGCTTTCGCAGAACACAGTTTCATAATCATGGCTTCCCTATGGTTTCAAGAGTCACTATTTTGAGATTTTTCGTCGACCGTCTGCATTTTTTGCGCCATTTTGAACGACGTCATTGACTCATATGTCATACGTCATATACGCAGACTATCGCGCACCTCGTGGTTTTCGTAGTAGTCTGAGCAAGTCTGAGCATCGTAAACCGGATATCTAAAGACTAGCTCGTGGTTTTCATAGCAGTCTGAGGATCGTAGTCTGTGAGTCTGAACAAGTCTGAGCATCGTAGTCTGTGACACGAAGACAAAAGCGAATTAAAGCTGATGTCTGAGAGGGAAGTTTCTGATGTTTTTTAACCGTGGGAACAGCTATTGATTAGTTCCAGTCGTGACGGATAGCGCAGTCCTCGGCTCAGTCTTTATCGGGTCGAATATTGTTTGGAATCTATGGAAAAGTACTCTTAAGGCAAGATCCGTAAGGGTGAGCCTGAACCAAGACACGCCAATGTAAATACTGTCTATTCATCAGGGGAAATATTCGAGTCAGTCGCACGAAGTTTGTTTACAATAAACGAACACCGACGCGCTTGCAAGTGCTGGCTTATATTTGTGCTTCCAGCTTAGAATTATGTACGTAAAAATAATATACTTTTACAAATTAGCTATTAATGTGAAAATATTAAGCACGAAATTTGATGGTTATTGTAATTATTTTAGTTCTATTGCTGCTATGCACTGTCACGCCATCAAAAATAAAGATCGCAACCATTCAATAAATTAACCCAAGAATCTAATATGCGATAGATGATTGTTATATAAACAACCTCGCCAAGATTGAGGTCTGTGCGGTTTTTCATTCGCGCGTTATTTGGAGAAGCGTTTCACCCAAATTTTTAGATGTTGGTGCCAGATGTGGGAACGAGATTAATAGCGGCCATAAAGTAACAGAAACATCTGTCACTGAGTTTTGCTATTTAAACGAAAAGTTATTCTCTAGAGCTCCGACACATTGAAATCAATACTTCTTCTAGAGCAAGAACTGTTCAGTTAGCAAAAACTTACGCGACCGCTCATCTTTTGACTTACCCAAGAGCCTTCTCAGGCCACCATTTGTAAACTTGGAAATTCAAACGCGCTCTGTTACAAAATGAAGAACGCTGTCAAGCTTAAACTCTTCAGGCAAATCATGATTTTCTGAAATATGCCAATTGAGTTGGTTTCCTATATTGTTCTAGATATGATGTGAGCAGCTTCGTCAAGTTCAAACACTTTTGTACAGAGATACATGTAGCCAACCAGACTGATCTGAAATACATACCTCTTACTAACCGAGTTCGAGATCCGTACAAGCACAGAGTTTTTTCTCCTTCGATTTATGGCCCAACCGTGAAGCAAGTGGGCCGTAAATCGAAGGGAAAAAAACAAACGAGGATCGGTAACTTACAGTACGGACCGAGAAGACGTGAAAGCAAAACGAGTAAGTTTTCTGGTTTTTTTTTTAAAGACTTTTAGAGCTAGGTGCGATTTTTCAGGCTTGGAACTGTACTGTTTTGAATGGCTGTGCTATTTTTTTAAAGTAACTCTTTACTGTACCTTTTATTACGTTAAAGTCATAAATTAAAGGTGTACTGTACTGTTGCATAGCAACAAACTTAATCCACTTTTTACCATCAACTGTATCTATCTTTAAAGCTAAGCCGTTGACGCCATATTTTTTCATAAAAATCTTTTTATTTCAGACAGAAGAAGAAAGAGGGAAAATTACAAAAATATTCTGTGGAGTAGATTTTGAAAATTTTCACAAAAATGAAAGGAGAAAACTTAAGATCGATTAACAGTAACGGTAAACACGATGTCGTATACAACTTGACTTTATCTAAAACCTTAAGACTTAAATTTACTATTCACAAGCGATGAAACTGAACTTAAACGACTAAAGATACAAACCGCTTACATAAACAAACTAAACTAGCGCAAAAAATAATTACCTTGGTGCTGCCTTGATCACCAGAACAATGATAAACTTGGAGAAACTTGTTAACTTGCGGTGAATTAACAGATCTTGCGTCAACTGATCTTGCTAACGAAAAAACTACTCTTTTATAACGCTAGTTGGGTGTCGCGGCGCTACGTGTGTGCTTTCGCGACACCACAGAACTTACTAGAAAGACCTAGAAACAAGGGTAGCGTACACGCGAAACAAATACGCATGAAAAAGCCTTAAATAACTGAATATACGTTCAAATAAACTTCCAATGACTAAAAAATAGTACTCTTAAGGCTACAAAGTATAGTAATTGAGCGTAAAACAGCTTAAATTAGAAACCCGTTGAAAACTTGCGCAATGTTGCGCGTGCAAATTTGTTGCAGAAGCGCGCGCCGCTTCAAATGTCGTACATCGCGCGCGCACAACTTAACTGCTGTAGCTACACGTGACACTGCCGAAAAGTTTTATATAAGGCTCAAAATGCACTGAAAAGTGTCAGATTTGTTCTGATAAACTAAACGTTTCGGGCTTAGCGCTTCTTCAGTAGGTGCATTTAGCCGCCGTACAAAAAACTGTACGCGCACGCACGCACAGAAGCGCGCGCATGAAGTACAAAGTAAACAAATAGGAAAACCAAGTGCAATACGCGCTAGACCCACAGTCACAAGAAATTAAAGTTAATGTTCAGTCCATTCGATCGAAGCGTGCCCAGCTTGAAGATTAATTAATCTTTATCAGAACAAATTTGACACTTTTCAGAGCATTTTGAGCCTTATATCTAATTTACTATTGCTTTCCCGCACGCGATACATTGCGTCACATGAGCGCGCGCTTAAATAAAGGGCATGCGCAATTCAATTCTCGTCCAAGGTTGTAAAAGCTAGTCTTTGATCGAGGATTGCTCGAAAACCTACCGTACAACCCATAATGAAATTTTCACATTTGATTTGTAGGGGTGAGTACAACCCATGATGAAATTTTCACAGTTGATTTGTAGGGGTGAATCACGTTTAGAACCAAAATTTTAAATAAATCTGTAAGACAGATTTTGAGATATTTTTGATCTCACGTTTTCTTAGTTTGCAAAAAATCTGTCTTACAGATTTTTATTTTACTTTGCAGGAATGTTAAATCAGAGCCAATTTCTTATTCCTAAAATTTTGAGGTGGGGTCATACAGGTAGATTTTGAGAAAGACGTGATTTAACCTACTAGTGCCCATTCTCTCCTTAGGTACTCGGTCGTTCATTTTGGCCATTTTTTGACGTTTAATTATTCAAGTTTCACATAGAATGGCAAAAGACTTAAGCAAACAGTGAATAGAGAAAGGAAAAACATCTTGGAACATTTTTAAGAGGAGTTAGAAGCTGGGCTGTTATAATCCATCAAAACTGTAGTAAGCCACCTGAAGGTGGTATGATACCCTCAAATGGACCAAAAAAAGGCCAATTCTGTGCTATTGCACTCAAGAAGAGAAATTAAATTTCTAGAGTTTTACTCAAAATGGTTGCTATGGAAACCAGCCACAGCCTTTTGAGGTAGTGTTTTACAGTATTGATGCCAACACTTCCTACTCTTTTACAAAACAAGATTTGACTTTCAAATACGCATATCATGTAAGTTTCTGTTTTGTTCTGTGCAATGAACCTAAGTTTTGACAGTTAACTCTTATTTTCAGTGTTTTTTACAGGCTTTATTTGGAAATAACCTTATTTTTTACCACACCCAGTGGACAAATTATCTCATGTCACGTGACAGGCGTTAAAATGTTATGATTTTTTTGGTTTATAACATCACGACACTGTTGGTCTTTGATGAGCCCAAGTTTCGGGAATTCTACTTAAGAGTGACTTCCTGTAAATACTACGGATAGGTGTGCAAAATGCAAAAATCGAACTCCCTCAAACTTTTTCACAAGAAAGCCCTCTGAAAACTATTTAGGAAAATACAACTTTTAGTTCGTTCGGATTTATATTTTTTAAGTAAAGCGATTTTTTAATTTTCACCCTTGGAGAAGCCCTAGAACCACTGAAAAATGTGCTTCATATTTGCGACTCGTGTAAGAAAACTAAAACAATTATCAAAACTATTTCAATATTACGCAATTCAATGACCCTTCCTTTACAAAGTACCGTTATTAGAATTGGAAAAGATTCAAACCTTAATTTTCAAAAAAATTTCAAATTTACCCTACTAAACAACATTATCAGGAAGCTCGATTTTGGCAAATTTCAACAGTAAAACTCCCCACCTGGTACATGGATTCCGCTGTAAAGATGGTATTCTATAGAAAGAGTAAGGTTTCCTCTATCGTTCTGTGAAATAAAATTTTTGGGGAACTCAAACTACGAATTTAGACGACGGAAAATATTTACGGTACTTGCTTGAAGTTTATGACCTTTGAACTTACAGTTGTCTTCATGAATACAAGAGAAAACCTAAACAACAGTTGAAATTTTAGCGTGAATGCGACCCTTTCTCCCATTTTTATGATTAATAGTTATTTTGTTATCTTCTGTGGGCAATTTTATCGAAAGTAATATTTTTTTTACGCTGAAAAGGAGTTCTAACTTGTTTATGAGTACGTGCGTAATTGTTTACTGATGCGGAAATTTGTGGATATTAAATTTATTCCATCTAAGTTCTATTTCGTGTGCTGCAAGGCGTTTCGTGTTCTCATTAAAACAAAATGGTATTGCCAAGTAGAAGGTTTTCTTCTCAGATTTTAAAACAACATATAGTTTTTGACTTACCGTCCACATGCATGGCTTGATTTACTCAGCAGCGTTACACCGGGTGTGATAGCGGTGAGATGGCGTGACGATAATTGACAAATCGCTTTTCGCGAATCGAATTCATCAAAAAATATGTATATATAATACCTTTCTTTAATAAAGTCTGCAAATTTTGAAACTCTCATTGCTGTGAAATAAAAAACCTGGATCTACTATTTTTATGCCGCGGTCGTGTGATCCTCGAGTGTGGTATCACATGACAATAACAACTAAGAAATGGCCACCTGCAGTCATTCTCAAATCGTTGTGGGCACGTGCGGTCCTAGTGTTACGAATCCCGCACATGTTCAATGTGTTTTAATTCGAAAATGTGACAAAGACATTCGAGGTGATTTGAAGGCTATTGGTGTGAGCGATTCTTCTCTGGACGAAGCAAGGCTATTGTTGGCTAGAGCAGATCAGTGTATTCGTAATTCAACTTTCTCTTTAGATCGAAGATATTGCAAAAGATGATCGAGAAAATACTGAATGCTACGGTAACAGACAATCGCCATGAGGCCCAATAAGGTGTGATTTCATGATACGCGAAATCAAAATCTCATGGTACTCTTTCAATGTAGCTGACCGTGCAAAAGCGTAATAGTCTCTTGAGACTATAGTCTCTTGAGTTATATTGCGGCCCGGCTATTTACAAGTTTCTCCCACGAAAATGATCCCATTACTAACCACGTGGAGAAGTGGGACTAGAAATTAAAGGCGGGGCAGGGGGGGAATACTTGTCGGCTTGCCTCACTACAAGAGATAAGTCAAGAGAAACTTTAAGGTAGTCACATATAAGGGAATTACAGAGATGACTGAAAAAATAATAATAATTTGTGGACCCCGCTTGTTGTTATGAAAATCCACGAATCTGATGACTTATTGTATTGTTGTCCTCTTGCTTGTTAAAGAAGTTATAAAGGCACCTACCAGCATTGAATCCCATTCAGTGAACAAAAACGCGGATGGCTCCTCTGCTTCCTTCTGTCACCGAAACATTCTCACGTATCATTTAAATTGCATAAGAAAGCGGAGTCCTATAATACTGCGTGACATTTTCTGTGATGCCTTTCTCAATGTTATCCAAGGGCTTACACCCCGGGGTTAGCTTGCTGTCGCATGGTTTTTCGAAACCCTTACCGTTAAACTAAACTTTCAGTAAACGCATATCACACATTTTGTTTCCGAGGTTGTTTTGACCTGGATGAAGGTATTTTATACCCAACAGTATGCCCTCGTCATCGGGACCTATGGGAGATAAGGTGGCGTAGCAACAAAAAGCACTGTTCCTGTCCAGAGCAATGGATACAACATGAGACGAACCAGAAGGGGGATCGTGGGATAAATCTGGTTCAGTGGAGAAGACTCCACCCTCAGACGCAAATTTTGTTGCCTGTAGGCTCTCATAATAAAGTGTATTATCGTTTGTCTCACGATGTAGTCACTTGAGATGTAGATCGCGACGTTTCGACTGCTTACTGCTAGTCTTCTTCAGGCGATAAGGTCGACTGATTGCACGGTATCATTTATATTACAAAGGTCGGCTGTGATTGGTGCATTTCGATCCTCCTATTGTTCCATTGTTCCGACGAGTAGCTGTTCCCTCAGTGGTTCGCTGTTGTACTGTTCTCCTGTTGTTGTGTTTCTTCATCGTGGGCATCCATGCTTCAGGAATTTCAATTCCACTATCCGTGTTGATGTTGTTAGGGTGAAGTCTTATGGGAATAGCTTCCTTGACCCTACGTGTGTACCAGTGAGGATCTCGATCAATAAACTTGACCTCATTCCAGATAGGATAGTGGCCAGTCTCGTGGGTGTGTTCAGAAACGGCGGAGGTCTGGTTACGGGTGAGTCGTATATCCCTGTCGTGTTCTCAGATCCTCTCCTGCGTGGATTTCCCTGTTTCCCCGATGTACACTTTGCCGCACTCACAGGGAATCCTGTAGACAACACCATCTTGTTTAGCCGGGTTGACGGTGTCCTTTGGTCGCACTAAGTGTGACCGAAGTGTCCGACTTGAAGACGGTGCGAATGCCTTGTTGTTCTAAGCAGCGGCGGAGAGACTCCGAAACTCCTTGGACATAAGGTAAAACGGCGTTGGATTTAAATTCCGCGTTGGGCTCTCTTCTTGGGGTTGTTCGTGCCGTTGTGATCTTCTGTACAAACGAGGAGGGATATCCGTTAAAAACAAGTACAGATACCCAGACCTCTGCTGTTTCTGAACACACCTCGAATATCTTTGCCACATTATCCAATTTTAACAAATTGAACATGTGCGGGATTAGAAACCCTCGGACCGCACATGACGCACATGCCACCGACGATTTGAGAATAACTGCAGGTGGCCATTTTTTAGTTGTTATTGTCATATGATACCACACTTGAGGTCACACGACCGCGGCATAAAAATAGTAGATCCAGGTTCTTCATTTCATCGTAATGAGAGTTTCAAAATTTTGTAGACTTATTTCACAAGGGTCTTAATCAAGTAGTCTCAAAGCATTATGATGTTAAAAGATATAATAAATATATTTTGATGAATTCGATTCGCGAAAAGCGATTTGTCAATTATCGTCACGCCATCTCACCGCTATCACACCCGGTGTAACGCTGCTGAGTAAATCAAGCCATGCATGTGGACGGTAAGTCAAAAACTATATGTTGTTTTAAAATCTGAGAAGAAAACCTTCTACTTGGCAATACCATTTTGTTTTAATGAGAACACGAAACGCATTGCAGCACACGAAATAGAACTTAGGTGGAATAAATTTAATATCCACAAATTTCCGCATCAGTAAACAATTACGCACGTACTCATAAACAAGTTAGAACTCCTTTTCAGCGTAAAAAAAATATTACTTGCGATACAATTGCCCACAGGAGATAAAGAATAACTACAAATCATTTAAATGGGGGAAAGGGTCGCATTCAGGCTAAGATTTCAACTGTTGTTTAGGTTATCTCTTGTATTCATGAAGACAACTGTAAGTTCAAAGGTCATAAACTTCAAGCGAGTACCGTAAATATTTTCGGTCGTCTAAATTCGCAGTTTAAGTTGCCCAAAAATTTTATTTCACAGAACGATAGAGGAAACCTTACTCTTTCTATAGAATACCATCTTTACAGCGGAATCCATGTACCAGGTAGGGAGTTTTGCCTTTGAAATTTGCGAAAATCGAACTTTTTGATAATGCTGTTTAGGAGGGTAAATTTGAATTTTTTTAAAAAATTAAGGTTTGAATCTTTTCCAATTCTAATAACCGTACTTTGTAAAGGAAGGGTCATTGAATTGTGTAATATCGAAATAGATTTGATGTTTGTTTTAGTTTTCTTACACGAGTCGCAAATACGAAGCACATTTCTCAGTGGTTCGAGGGCTTCTTCAAGGGTGAAAATTAAAAAATCGCTTTACTTTAAAAATATAAATCCAAATGAACTACAAGGTGTAATTTCTTAAATAGTTTTCAGAGGGCTTTCTTGTGAAAAAGTTTGAGGGAATTCAATTTTTGCTTTTTGCACACCTATCCGTAGTATTTACAGGAAGTCACTCTTAAAAACCTTGCAAAGTAGAAATCTTGGCGTGAAGTCAGTCGTTACAAAAGTAAACTTTTGAGAAAAATGCACTTTAAGTTTCTTACACGAAGTATTAAGCATTTAACGAGCCACAAATAGCGGGGGGGGGGGTGCAGATTGGATCTCGGGGGAGGGGTGCAATGGTTTTTCTATTTTGTAAAAAGTTACCGCAGTTGTGGGAAATATTCCTTTTTATAAGGGAAATGAATGAGCTTGTGATGGCAAAGCTTTTCACAACTAATCATACCAATCGAGTTGTTCATGTCTTTAAAGTTTTTTCTAAATAGTTTCATTCATATTTGTTAAAACTAAACTATGTTTTTGGTCACGTTCTTATAGCAAACAGTCGTTGCTATGGCCGTTGCTACGTGAAAAAACTTATACCACTGTGTACTTTCCTTAAATTTCACACTCATCTTGAAGAAAAATCGACGAGATCGTTTCAGAGTTTTTTTGACAAGTTCTCAAGGGTCTTGAGTCTGGTATTTTCAAGAAATTGAATTTTTCATGAACATCGCCATATTTTAGGGTACCATACCCCCTTAAGAAAGAAATAGTGTGTTAGCCACGCATAGATGTAGTTTCGGGCATGTTGCGACTTGATGAAACAGTTGATCATTGAAGACATTGAAGTATTATTTTCACCATCATCACATCCTTTTCCCTGCAAGTGAAATAGGGCCTTGAAGTAATACAATCAAACTTGTATTAAGCGGACCCCGTATTAAGCAGACCCCATCCATTAAGTCAACCAGCTTTAGTCCCTAAATTTTCTTCCCTCGTTTACTGTAAAATAAACCTGCATTCAGCGCACACTTCTCTTAAGCGGACGCGGACACCAAAATTAATCCATGGTGGATAAAATCTGCAATAAGCGGACACTTCAAGGGTTTTTTACTTCTAAAGATTCAGCTGAGACTTCTTTAACATTGTTCAGCAATGTCGTTTTGAAGCTAATTGATTATTCCAGATTGATTCATTGATTGACTGGACATTATACCATTAGCAGTCTTAGCTAGTCTTTAATCTTACAATGTGTTACAAAAGGGTTAATAAGTTAACTATCATTGCGCAACGTATTAGAACCTGTTTTGAGCGGACACCCTGTATTTAACACTAGTGCGGGTCCCAAGGGTGTCGGCTTAATGCAGGTTTATATGTATACAGATTTAGCCAGGCCTAAAAGCGGAGCTAACCCAAGATATTAAGTTAGAAGTTTGATTCGAGTTTTGTAACTTTGCAGTTAGGTTTTCTGTTTATATTGTTTGGCCTTCTGTTTGAATTATCTCAAACTACACAAAACATAAGCAGTTAAAAACATTTTTATACAAGACGAATTTGTACTTCGGTTAAAATTTTGGCATGCGTTAACCGCTCATTAACTGGCGTCCTAACAACCTGGCCCTGATTACAACAAGTTAACCTGGCTTGAGCCCTCGATCCAATCAGAGAAACAGTACTTGGGCAGCGTCAACTTCAGAAAAGCACGTGACCTAAATGAGCTCTAAACTTGAGCCCATAATACGGTCATGTGATACAGGTCAGCGAATACCTTGTTTTGACAGGGGTCAATTGACCATAACATGGATGCCCAATATCAAATAAAGATGTACGTTGTAAACCAAGGCAGCATGTCTCAGTCAACCTATTAGCTGGAGTATGGCCGCCATGTTGCGCGACTTTTGTCGGTCGTCGTCGTGCGTGCGCGACCACGACCAATACCACTAGCCATGTTAACCATTAGAAAATCCACTCATGGGTTTCCTTTTCTTTCCTATAAAGGTATTGTGCTTCGCTTGCCGCTGGAGCTCCGCTATTATTCTGAAATCAAGTAATATAAGTTCAAAGTTTGGAAAGAAATGACATGTCAGATGTCTAAATTCTCTGCAAATTCCTGGAGACAGTGTCAAATTTCAAATTCATCGGATCTGTTCTGGCCGATATGCTAGGGT
>NC_138145.1:33839647-33859647 GCF_964199315.1 Orbicella franksi | reverse complement strand
TGAAAATCACGATTTTATGAAAGTTTTGATTTTGAAATCACGTACTTGGCTTGAATAATAACTGATAATAAATCAGTAGGAAGTTGCATGGGAAATTGATAAATGATCGGCATTTCAAAACTAACACAGGGTACTTTAATTTTATAATTAAATGTATGATTTTTAAAATTCTCCTACTGGTTTACAAAGCTCTCAATGAAACAGCGCCTTACTACATCAGTGAATTACTTAAGTACAACACCTCTCAACGGAAATTAAGATCGTCCTCTCAACATCTTCTGGCGACCCCGAAAGCTAGACTGAAAACATATGGAGAGAGAGCATTTGCTGTGGCGGCACCGAGACTATGGAACTCGATCCCACTTGAACTAAGATCCAGTTGTTCGATTGACATTTTTAAACGGCATTTAAAAACATATCTTTTTAAACAAGCCTTTTAACTCTTTTAATTTTTAGATGATTTTTTAAATTTTTTTTTCCCCTCCCCTTTTTTAGCTTTTTAAATATTTTTTTATTTAATGTAAAGCGCCATGGACAAATAGTGGATTGGCGCTATATAAATATTTTATTATTATTATTATTATTATTATTATTATTACTTTCTCGAGGTAGAGAGAGGACCCTGGGAACGAGGTTCAATGTTCCTTTGCTAGTGAAGTGACGAACGGAGATAAAAAATAGGTCCGCAATTCGTACTTGTCGGCTTATGCTTAGTTTAAATCGAACTTTTACCTTGGTTAATTTTCTATTGTCTCGGGCGGAGTTAACAATTTTCCAGGAAATGAACACATTACAATAAACGCAGCCAATAATAAATTCGGTCCAGCTCCGGGTGCATCGTGGCAAAGGTAAAATTACTTGTCAAGTTATGTATTGATGAAAACTGCTTCGGATTGGCAGCTGAAGCATATTGAAGTTTAACTGGACAGTGTTGGTCTGTATTTTGTTAAAAACAATCGTACGTGCTTGTCATAAATCAGCACGGATTAACAAATTTGCATGCTAAATTTAGGTCTGAGAAAGCTCAAACAAGAAACCACAGGACCGCAAAAAACTTTATTTTACTGAACACCGCTCGCGAAAAGCACAGGGTACCCAAACACTGTGTCAGCAAGTTTCATAATCATTTACAAAATAAATGCACTGTTATTTACCTGTGTTCCCGGGTCTGTTTGAGCCGTTTAGAAGGGATCTGAGTAGAAGCAAAGGTGGTTTACATTTCAAAGATCATCTTGTCTGCCGCTTTGTAAATGCGACAATCCGATTTCGTCTCGAGTTTTCACTATCCTCATTGACTATTTACTCTAATCGGAAGTGTTTTTGCTATTTTCATTATCTATTAACTCTCATCTGTGGAGACATTCTCAGGTTTCATAAAATCCTCAAACCTTCAACAGAATCGATGACTATAATGCAATAATATTGCATAATCTCACAAAAAATAGCTGATATCAGAAACCCAAGACTGGGGTATGGGGCCGAGCTTTTACCTGTCCCACTGTCCTTTGCGTTCTCACGAGGAAAAAAATGGCGGTACGCGCGTTTTATTTTGCGTGCCTTGTTTTTCCAATAAATGGTCTCTACTTGGCTTACCATAAGATTACATCACCTTTGGAGTAAATTTCTCGAAGTTCCGTTACTGGTGCTCCGATTTCAGGGGATGAATTCTGTGCAACTACACTGTCTGGACCACTTTGATGGTTCATGGTCGAGGGAAGATGTGGAGACGTTGGCTACAAGACAAGGTGTTGTTTTACTTCACCAAAAGCTTCTTAACAACAAGGAAGTTCCTCCAACACCGCATGTTCCTATACAGATTCGAGGCCCCGATCTTCCGGAGTATGAACGGGGACTGGCCAGCGTTTCTTCCGAGGATCAAGATAAATTTCTAAATGACATTTTATACAGCCAGTTATCACTTGCACGCAATGTTTGCGCCAGTTCTCCTTTTCATTCTACTTTACGTCGTAGACTTCAAGTGTTACAGAGGATATTTTCCGCTTTATCAAACAAATTTCACAAGTTCTCGTCACCAAAATCAGCCTCATCTTCAAAGAATAATTCTCGGGATAATTCCACGAGTTTAACGAAACTTGCAGCCGCAGAAACGAAAGATGCTTCCGCGGTGCTAATAGAAATGGGTGTTAAAACCGGGATGTCACTTTTATTTGCTTTATTGCGTCAGTCCTGGCAACTTAACCATGGACAGCTGTGTAATGATGTACTGTTAACTGCATCAGATGTTTTGTCTGCTATTCCTCCACTTGCTTTGGCACAAGAGTCAAAAATTCCTGAGATGGGACAAGATTGCTTGAACCAGATCACAGCATTTCTTAGGGGAGTTGTGTCTCCAAGCTCAGCAGCTGATAATGTTGGAAGACAGCTTGCTTGTGAATTGCTTTTAAGAATTAACACCCTGAGAGGGTCGTTGAAATATCTGTTGGAGTGGATTGAAATGGCTCTTAGCGTTTCATACGAGGTTAAGGAACCTGGTGTTCCAAATGGGATCTCATCAGCTTGTATCTGTGACATTCTCATTCAAATCAGGAAATCTGCAGTAAGTACATAAACTAATGAAAAATTGGTATGTCAGCTCCTTTTCAAAATACCACTTTTTGTTTTCTTGGATTCAACTGGATCAGGCCTGCAATATTGATAGTTCAGGTTGATAAACGCTGATGTCATATTCAATCACATCCACACTCATGGTTGGTCCAAGAAAGTTTATGTCCAGTCAAAAACCATATTTACTCTTGGCATTTTCACATCTTTTACAATAATATTTCAGAATTTGAATTCCCTTCAAATTTTGCCAGTGAAGGATTTTTTATTCTCTTGCAGTTCAATAACAGTTCTATGGCAGTGTGGGTGCTTTTCAATATACATGGCTCACCTTTTGTGCCACGCTTCTTCTCTTCCCTATTTTTTCGTGTACCACTTTTTGCAGTGTGCCGCAACTAACTGAACACCTGAAAGAGCCTAAAAGCTTGTAGGGTGATAGTGAAGAGTCTGATAGTGTTTTAATGAAAAATTCTAGTAAATGCTTAATCTTGGTGGTATGGTCCGAGACAGCCATACCACTTGTACAAGTGTATTTAATAATTAAAATAATTGTTTACGAAGTAAGAAGCTCTGTTTCAGTACCAAATTTCGTTAATGACTCAGGAGATGAAAAACATACAGTATGCAAAATAAAACTAGGTGGTTTTTGCTTAAAAATTTTGTCACCAAAATGGAAAGAAAAAGCATTGTTACAGTACCAGTCAAAGGGATTGCAGTACCTACACACACGTAAAGTTCTGCTTTCTGCCATTGTTTACATTTTACCTGGAGGCAATGCAATGTATCTTTCAATTTTAAAAAAAAAGTAATTCGCTGAAGAACTAATCCTTTGCATGATAAGAGCACAAATTAGGTTTGGTTTGTGAAAAGCAACTAGAAGAGTCTAGAATACGTGATTTAACCACAGTATTTTCAGCTGAAAAACATTCACAATGGAAAACAGGTTATTTTTATAATAAAACAGAAGGTTTCAGTAGTGATAATGAATTCAAGTTACAATTCATTTGCAGTTTTTAGTTTTTTGTAAAGTTTTGCAAATGTGGTATTTTAAATTTTCTCTCAACGGTGGTTGTGATTAAACAATAGATAATGGTTTTGTGAGTGGTAAATCAATAGGAAGGTTCATTAAAAACAGGTATAAGGTTAAAACAAATTAATTTCTGGCGAGGTAATTAGCATTGTCAAATGTCTGTCATTTCAAGGTAAGTTGTTGATTTCAAAGAGAAACAGTGAAAGTACTGTTTGTTGTTTTCAAGTTTGTGTATGTCGTTGATGTATTTTAAACAACACGTTTCACTTTATCCGGAGAGATGCAAGTTTATTCATTTCTTTGCAGCGTCTAGGATCAGGATCACGCGATAGGATAGGATAGGATCACGCGATAGGTCAAGGGTCAACATTAATTTTACGTATTGGTGAACACTCTGTGGCCCGGACTTTTTGCTCTCTTGAGGTGAATTCAATTGAATGAGCACTGTCAGAGCAGTGTACGAGCACTGAAATAGCTGAACTAAACTTATCTCTGAACTGAAATAAACTGTATTAGTGAAAGTCTGGATCCGCCACTGGATTTCTCTAGGGGACATCTATCACGATATTCTTTTACATTGTTTTATTTCATAAAAATTTTTAAGTCTCACTGCCGGTCATTTCGAAAAGTAAACAAAAGGGAGAAAGGTGAATTTCATTATTCAGTTCAAAGAAGAACAATTGAACAAAGGGAACAAATAAGCTTGTGATGCAAGCGATCGCTTGGACTCTCAACACCCAACTATAACTATAGTTGGGTTTTGCAAAGCTAGTTACAATACAGCTACTTCCCACACAGGTTGCACCTTACTTTTACTTTTATTAAGTTTAACCATCAGCCTGTCTGTTTATGTTCCAATTTTCTTGAAACAATTTTCAAAATAGCACGTACACGTCATCGCTTCTGCATGGATTGCATGTCGTTTATTCGCTGAAGTAATCAGAGAAACTAGTAGATTTTATTCAAAGAAAAAGAATTTGGGGGTTAGTGGCACTTTCAGTGTCTGGAACGTGCACATGTGTAAGCATGCTATATTTGTTATTTCTGGTACCTGCCTTGGATACTTATACAATATTTATTTTACTTTGGACCTTTATATTGCAGAATTCATCAGCCTCAAACACTCCATTATCCTCTCCCCAAAAGAGTGAATCTTCATTGTTAAATCTGAGTATGCCAGAACTACCTTCCACTGAGTCAGGTCTTCTACCTCTTCCTATTGCCGCAATACATCTTTTGAAAGAGGTATATATTGATCACTATTAATAGTATTACATGTGCGTTACATTTTCAGAACTTACAATAAGAAATATTGATCCATTTAAAAATATATTAAGAAGAGTTAAAATGTTACAGTGATTCTCATTATTTTGGGATTTATCTCCACTTTTAGAATGATCTATTTATGTATGTTATTTATTTTCTCTGAATAGTACTTACAGAATGTATTACCAGAAAAAGTCTTGTGTTGGCAAAAAATTAATAAGCACACATGTAGGTGATGTGTTATCATGACGTGTTATCCAGTAAGCACACATGTAGGTGATGGGTAATGATGACATGTTATCCAGTAAACACATACATAGATGATGGGTAATGATGACGTGTTACCCAGTAAGCACACATGTAGGTGATGGGTAATGATGACGTGTTATTCAGTAAACACACACTTACATGTGTAGATGATGGGTAATGATGACACTTTATCCAGTAAACACATACATAGATGATGGGCAATGATGACATGTTACCCAGTAAGCACACATGTAAGTGATGGGTAATGATGATGTGTTATTCAGTAAACACACACTTACATGTGTAGATGATGGGTAATGATGACACTTTATCCAGTAAACACACACATAGATGATGGGTAATGATGACGTGTTTCCAGTAAGCAACACTCAGATCATGGGTAATGATGACACTTTATCCAGTAAACACACACATAGATGATGGGTAATGATGACGTGTTTCCAGTAAGCAGACACTCAGATCATGGGTAATGATGACACTTTATCCAGTAAACACACACATAGATGATGGGTAATGATGACGTGTTTCCAGTAAGCAGACACTCAGATCATGGGTAATGATGACACTTTATCCAGTAAACACACACATAGATGATGGGTAATGATGACGTGTTATCTAGTAAACACACACTCAGATGATGGCTAATGATGATGTGTTATCCAGTAAACACACACGTAGATAATGGGTAATGATGACGTGTTATCCAGTAAGCACACACGTAGATGGTGGGTAATGATGACGTGTTATCCAGTAAGCACACACTCAGATGATGGGTAATGATGACGTGTTATCCAGTAAGCACACACTCAGATGATGGGTAATGATGACGTGTTATCCAGTAAGCACACACTCAGATGATGGGTAATGATGACGTGTTATCCAGTAAGCACACACTCAGATGATGGGTAATGATGACGTGTTATCCAGTAAACACACACTCAGATGATGGGTAATGATGACGTGTTATCCAGTAAACACACACTCAGATGATGGGTAATGATGACGTGTTATCCAGTAAACACACACTCAGATGATGGGTAATGATGACGTGTTATCCAGTAAGCACACACTCAGATGATGGGTAATGATGACGTGTTATCCAGTAAACACACACTCAGATGATGGGTAATGATGACGTGTTATCCAGTAAACACACACTCAGATGATGGGTAATGATGACGTGTTATCCAGTAAACACACACTCAGATGATGGGTAATGATGACGTGTTATCCAGTAAGCACACACTCAGATGATGGGTAATGATGACGTGTTATCCAGTAAACACACACTCAGATGATGGGTAATGATGACGTGTTATCCAGTAAACACACACTCAGATGATGGGTAATGATGACGTGTTATCCAGTAAGCACACACTCAGATGATGGGTAATGATGACGTGTTATCCAGTAAACACACACTCAGATGATGGGTAATGATGATGTGTTATCCAGTAAACACACACTCAGATGATGGGTAATGATGACGTGTTATCCAGTAAACACACACGTAGATAATGGGTAATGATGACGTGTTATCCAGTAAGCACACACGTAGATGGTGGGTAATGATGACGTGTTATCCAGTAAACACACACTCAGATGATGGGTAATGATGACACTTTATCCAGTAAACACACACATAGATGATGGGTAATGATGACGTGTTATCCAGTAAACACACACTCAGATGATGGGTAATGATGACGTGTTATCCAGTAAACACACACGTAGATAATGGGTAATGATGACGTGTTATCCAGTAAGCACACACGTAGATGGTGGGTAATGATGACGTGTTATCCAGTAAACACACACTCAGATGATGGGTAATGATGATGTGTTATCCAGTAAACACACACTCAGATGATGGGTAATGATGACGTGTTATCCAGTAAACTCACACTCAGATGATGGGTAATGATGACGTGTTATCCAGTAAACACACACTCAGATGATGGGTAATGATGACGTGTTATCCAGTAAACACACACTCAGATGATGGGTAATGATGATGTGTTATCCAGTAAACACACACTCAGATGATGGGTAATGATGACGTGTTATCCAGTAAACACACACGTAGATAATGGGTAATGATGACGTGTTATCCAGTAAGCACACACGTAGATGGTGGGTAATGATGACGTGTTATCCAGTAAACACACACTCAGATGATGGGTAATGATGATGTGTTATCCAGTAAACACACACTCAGATGATGGGTAATGATGACGTGTTATCCAGTAAACTCACACTCAGATGATGGGTAATGATGACGTGTTATCCAGTAAACACACACTCAGATGATGGGTAATGATGACGTGTTATCCAGTAAGCACACACGTAGATGGTGGGTAATGATGACGTGTTATCCAGTAAACACACACTCAGATGATGGGTAATGATGACGTGTTATCCAGTAAACACACACTCAGATGATGGGTAATGATGACGTGTTATCCAGTAAGCACACACTCAGATGATGGGTAATGATGACGTGTTATCCAGTAAACACACACTCAGATGATGGGTAATGATGACGTGTTATTCAGTAAACACACACGTAGGTGATGGGTAATGATGATATGTTGTTCAGTAAGCCAGCATGTAGGTGACAAGTGGCTGAGGATTTGAAATCAGTTTTACCGTGAAACAAATTCAGGTAGTGGTCTAAGTGGAACTCAAACCTGGAGCCTCTGGATTGCTATTCCAGTGTGCTAAGCATTCTGCTATGCTGCCTCTGTAATCAAGTATCACTATGGTGATAGTGGTGAATCGTCAGGTATCACCTTACTGAAATCAAAATCTCATAATCTAATGTTGTTACACATATATAGAAAAACTCAGGACATTTTAAAGACTTAAAAAAAATAATGTAGAAACACATACCAGGACCTTGTCTCTTTACCGCATTTCTTATTCTCCCTAACATTCCATGTGTTCCAGATTTTATAAGTTGATAGAAACTAGGAAATAGTTTTTTTTAGTTCATGAGCAACTTAAGAGCTTATTGCAATAAATAGGTTTTCACTGTTAAGATCTCTGGAGTGAGCTTCTCCATGAGCTCAATTTATGTATGTTTGCATTTATGTTCTTCTTCTTATTTTTAGATTGTTATGTTGTCCAAGGAGTACAAAAATTCCTGTGTAAAATCAGGTGCAACATACACTGCATTGAATGGTGCTACATTTAAGCCAACCTCCGGTGATGAAGTGTTTGCCTGGGGAAGCAATAGCAGTCATCAGCTTGCAGAGGGAAACACAGACAAGATTTTACGTGCCAAGCTATCAACTTCTTTTGGTAGTGCTCAGCAGGTACTGGTAGCCACATATAGTAACATTAAAATGCTACCTTCAGCCTTCATGCAAAAAAGTAGCCACCCTAATGACTAACAGTGCTTAAAAGCTTCTGAGGATATACAAGTTGTTTGTTTGACTAAATACACTCATAATGTATGGTGATCTGCAGCAAATCTGTGAATTTTGTTAGTCACTAGAACTCTTTCTTATGACCACTTTAGTGCTGTATTTGGTTAATATTGTTTTTTTTTCTATAGAAATAGATTTAGCAAGTAATACACAACTAAACATATACTGTAGGGTACCTTACAATACTTATTACAGTGTACTTAATGTCATATATGGGATAGCAACTTGCATTCCAAAAAACATTAAGTTTCAAGTAGCGTTCCCATCCGGTCCCAAGAAAGTGATTAAAATAAAATGGAAGGATCTTTTTTAAATCAACACAACAAGAAAACATTCTTGTAGTGGTTATCATTCCTTCTGATTTGATTTGGACAGAGGTTTCAATAAGGTCTGTAACAGTAGTCCAGTGGCTTGCCCCGCAGAAAAAAATTGAATTTGTAGAGATGGGTTTTCCAGCAATTTGTAGGGTTTCATTAACGGCTGGGCACCGGGCAAATTGAGCAGCTGTGAGGACAATTTTGCGTGGCTGGTTTGACCATCTAGCAGAGAGTTTTTCATACAAAGAAGTTCAGTTCTAATACTTTTTCCCACCTGTGAAAACTGGTTTCCCTCCTGCTGAAAATGTTAATGAAACCCCTGAATTTGGAGCACAGCATTGGCACAACTCAGGTTCCTACAAGGGATCATTATAGGTAACTAAATTATATTTCAGACACCCTTAATTCTGCGTTTTTCCATCATTGATGCACAATTTTGTACAACTATTATCTTGGCAATGATGATATGAAATCATGTAGATGTCCCCTTGGTTTAAGCTTAGTTATTTCTGTCAACATGATTTTGCTATCCATCAATTTGCACGAATACTGGTGTGCAAGATCAGTGTTCAGAAGACTGTCTGTAACTTAGGACTGCATGTCAAGGTCTCAAGATGCAGGAAGGTCAGAAGATGTAGGTTTTGTTTTTGTAATCAGTGGGTGAATTTGCTTCACAACTTTCAGAAACAAGGGCAATAATTCTCGGCAGGTATATTTTGCAGGGCGCAGGTTGCAGGTTGAAATATAATTATAACTGGAAAACCCCGGACACTAAAAATAATTAATAACCTATATACTCGTGAGGGGTTCTTACATAAAGTAGTTCGCCTCTTTCACATAGTGAAAACACTATCAATCCGCGAGAAGTACTTATCGATCGACACGCTGAGACCAGTGAAATCTCTTCAAAGCCATCTGAATGGCCGCTCCACAAATGTTTCCATCGATTCCAGATTTGGCTCGAGGCTTCCTATAGGACTCCATGTGCGAATTTTTATTTTAGCTTGCCATTTATGTATTTATATATACTATTTAAACGCTACGGTTTCCTAGCGCGCCAATCTTTTCAACGTTTTCTGTAGCTTCAAGTCAATATTGTTGCAGAATCTATACTCTACCTAGCTTCACCGTCATCGCTACAGTCAGGAAACATTTGTAAGTCTTTATATTCTGTCCTGTATTTTTCTTATCGCTCGGCTCTTCTTCACATGTATTTTTATTTATTTTCCTAGTCGAACGTCACTCAATCTTTCAATACTCAACGGGCTCCTCGAGTCTCTTCATCAGAGCGCAAGTTCGAAATCTCTAGGCGTAGCGTCAACAAGAACTGTAAGCTACACTTCCCTTAACAACGGAAGATTGCCATCACAAATGAAGCAAATAAATAAAGAAATGAAATAATATAAGACTTTAACTGACGGAATATACTAGCACAAGCTCAGTGTCAGGGCTGGAAATAACAGTCGGTCATCGGACATTGTCCGACCAAATTTTGAATATGTCCGGCCAATTTCACATTATGATCGGACGTGATGTCCGAACATTTTACCAACACCAAGTTATTGTCCATCCATAAAATTTGGTTAGATACATTGTTAAAAGGTTCAAAATTGCGACCGGTACGGTTGCCAATGTGGCTAAAATTTTAATCATTGGCAGCCAAAACTCCTGGTCGACAGCCGAAAATACGTCTGCATTCAAAGGCTACCATAATGGCAACTACGTTTCTCTGTGTTGACGATCAATAACGGTTACTTTCTCAGACATTATGTCCTTCCAGTACTACATAGTGAAAGAACTTTGCTTCTATAACATTCAACATAAGAAAAGAAAGCAATCTATCCTTTTGCTTTGCTGTAAAGGATTCCCTCACATCGGAAAACTTGCAAATGGCTGATCGTGTTTGAAATCGCCCTATAATGCATTGCAAACCCTTGAACATTGAGTACGTCATGTATGCCTACCAATTGTGTCTCTGGAAATGCATGAATCCTTCACAGACATTACATTAGCTACGTACACAAAATTAGCAGCCAAAAAAGTCTTGGAAATTTTTTCTTCACAGATTTTATGCATTGAGTTCTTTTCTGAGCAAAATTCCTATTTGATTGTTATCACTTGGTTGCCAAATGGCAACTCAACATTTTTTTAATTTTGGGCCCTTGACTCTGACAGTTTGAGCCATATCCAGGAGCTCATTATGGGCTTCTGCCATATCATAAAGCAGAAGTGTTCATCTTTCCTGTACTTGCCAAATAAAATACTCTTCAGAAGTCACCCTATTATGTACTACATGCATTGCGATATGCTGTTAGCACTTCATGTTTGTACCGTAGAGTGAACTTTGGTCATGAGCCCATCACTAGGAGCCTGCAACTCCCATACTAAGCCTATGTCATGGTATTTTTAAAAACCGGTCTATTTTTAGGCTTCTTTTCCCACAAAAAAGGTCAGTTCCGGTCTATATGAGCACGAATCAGTAAGGAGAAAAATGGCGGTCTCAGGTGGACATGTCGACCTAATCTTCTGGTGAAATTATAAAGTCCGCACTTGTGATTGGTCACTGAGGTTCCTGGGGGGTCTGAATATGCGGTAAATTCAAACTAAAAATAGATCAGTCTGTGAAAACGCCGGGACAGGAATAATTGGGGTAGTTGCACACTCGTAGTGATGGGCTCCTGCTTTAAAGGGACGCAGTCAGCTGGTGCATATGCGCGTTATATACCATTTCATAGTTTACTTGCATATCACAGAGACGCGATCCATACTGTTTTGAACCAAAATATGATAAAAATAATATCATAGGATGAGCAAACGCACACTCAAAAACAGGTTTTTCAGTGAGCGATTGAAAATCAAGAAAAACACTGCGAAGATTGACCTGGATTTCTAGATGTATTTTGATTTGAGGTTGAAAAAAAAAGCTAGTGTCCAAGTCAGCGCAGTCCTAAAGCTGACTGTGTCCCTTTAATGGTAGCATTCAATAGAAAACTAGCCAGGTTTGCTTGAAGAACATATAACCAGGAGATAACCAGGAGAGACCGGTGCAGTCATCTAGTTGATAAATTCATCTAGTCAATCATAAATGATAAATAAATCAAATTGAAATGCAGTTTTGAACGATTTGTATTGAAAATCTTTACAGTATGCCAATAAATTTTATTATGCTAATTAATTATGCTAATCAGTTATGCAAATTAATGTCCAGCCAAATTGATAAGATGTCCGACCAAAATGAAGATTTGAAAGGACACATGTCCTGTTAAAGAAGAAAAATTATTTCCAGCACTGCAGTGTGCTTTCATTTTGGTACTCACAGGGAAGAAACCAAATTCAGCAGATATTTCAGATGATATTTCAGATGTTTCTTCAAAAACAATAATTCATTGCAGGTTTAAAATCACAGGAATATACTCTCCTCCCATTGCTTTGGCGGGTTTGGCACTTGGGTGCAAGCCACCTTTCTGAGCGATTGTAAACAGCGTCATGTAACAGTCACGGTAAGTCTACCACCTGTATGTTTTGTTTTAGTGCTAGCGGTTTTCCAGTTATAATTAAATTTCAACCTGCAACCTGCAACCTGTGCCCTGCAAAATATACCTGTCGAATAATTCTTACTATAACCTACGACATGGTGGGTTCTTTGACTTGAAATAACCTCAACTTTTGAGGAGACTATTAGAACAACAGTATACAAATATTGATGACACAGGCAAGCAAAGTTCCATTCACAGCTGGTCAATTTGCTTGGTGCTCAGCCCTTAATAAAACCCCTCCTTGGATCAAAATTATCTTCAACAAACTGAAGGTGACAAATGAACAATAATGGCAAAATGAATATGTGATTTTGCAAAAATGCAGCAATGCATTTACTGCTTTTTGTCAACAAGTTTTAAGTGTTTTTGATGGTTTGCTTATCTCTGAGTGGCACTGTAATTGTGGAGAGGGAAAATGAAGAAAATTGCTTGTTTTTCAACACTAGTGGTTGAAAGTTACCTTCATTGTCAGTGCTGGAAATACCAGTCGGTCATCGGACATTGTCAAACCAAATTTTAAATATGTATGGCCAATTTCACATTATGATCGGACATGATGTCGGAACATTTTGCCAACACATTTTGACTTCTTCTTCGAAGTTGTTGTCCATCCATAAAATTTGGTTAGATACATTGTTAAAGGGCTTGAAATTGTGACTGATAGTTTTACGGTCGCCAATGCAGCTAACATTTCCTCTGGTGACCAAAAATTCTGTTTTTTTTGTACATTTCTCTGTGTTGACGATCAATAATGGTTTTTTCTTGGACGTTATGTCCTTCCAGAAAAAAATATTGAAAGATTTTTCCTTCTAAAACATTCAACATAAGAAAAGAAATCAATCCATCCTTATGCTTTGCTATACCAATTCTCTCGCATCCGTAAGCTTCAAAAATGGCTGACAGTTTTTGAAATCGCCCTATAATGCATTGCAAACCCTCGAACATTTAGTACGTCATGTATTCATAAGGATTGTGTCTCTTGTAATTGCGTTAGCAGACATTAACCACTTATATAAAACTAGCGGGCAAAAAAGTCTTGGAAATTTTTTCTTTACAGATGTTATGCATTGAGTCCTTTTCTGAATTAAATTCCTACTTGATTTTTATCAATTAGTTGCCAAGTGGTGACTCAAGAATTTTTTTTAATTTTGAGCCCTGGACAGTTGGAGCCATATTTGATAGACAAGTGAAAAAGCAGAAGTGTTCATCATTCCTGTACTTGCCAAATAAAGTACTGTTCAGAAATCACCCTATAATGCATTACGTACATTGCGATATGCTTTTAGCTCTCCATGTATGTACATGTACCCTAGAGTAAACTTTGGTAGCAAATATAACACTAGGTTTGCTTGAATAACTTATAAAGAATGAGTGAGAGATCAATGCAGTCATCTAGTAGATTAAGTCATCTAGTTAATCATAAATTATAAGTAAATCAAATTTCAAATGTAGTGTTGAATGATGTGTATTGAAAATCTTTATGCTAATTAATTATGCTAATCAATTATGCTAATTACAGCATTGTGCAAAAGTAACACGAGCTAAATGCGCAAATTTTGTTCTTTGTTCCCGCGACTTTTCGATGAAAGTTTGCTCGAAAGTTCAAGTGAAATTTCACAGCCAGTTTGCAGTCATGGATCACCGATTAAGGGGACAACATTTTATCCACGACAAATACGTTACTAAAATCTTACTCACCTAAAATTTGTGAAAGGGTTTCAACCAGCTTCGCTTGCTCAAGTTCAGCTCGGGCCCAGTTTCATACGCAGAGAATTAGAATACACTGAACTGCATTATGAAGGCAATGAGCTCAGTTTGTTCCACAAACAAAACAAAAACATCTCCAGTTCTGTGTAGTTACGCCGCTTAAGTAAACAGTCGCAAACAACTCGTGAGGGTTTGTCAGTCTGAACACTCGTGCACACTTGCAAGTCCATTTGGCTGTTGTTTTTTTCTATCCCAGTCCCCTTGCGGTTGTTTATTAAAGTTTCTTGAAAGCCCCAGAAACCTTTCAGGCCTGCAAAGCCATTTTTAGATAATCTGTACCTAAAACTGAGAGGTGTATACGCCTGAAACTTCTTGTATGAAGAGAACCTCTGTTCATATTAAGAATATGCAAATAAAACAGCGTTGTAATCACAGGGTTTGAGATTTTGCTACAGCCTTCCGGGTGCAAAAACTTTTTGGGCCTTTCGAGAAACGGGCCCCTGGCTGTAGTTGTTCGAAGGCTGGATAACGTTATCCACCTTTCGAACAACCTAGGACTGAGGTCATTGGGTGTTTCTTTAAGTGTTTGAACAGTTCACATTTATTTCGCTCCGTTTTCGTCACCTTAATAATAATCATTGTGACTCTAAGATGCAGGGATAAACAGATATGGATGATTGCAACAACAATCCATTTCCAAAATTTATTATGAGTTTTTACATGTAATATGAAAATTCTAATATTGTGGCACATCGAGAATATTACATATATCACAGAAAAACTAGAGAACTGATGTGTGACCTTCTAATATTGTGAGATCTTGGATGAGCTGACAATAAGCGGTCTGCTGCGCAGTCCAGCCTTGCAGTTGGCGAGATCTTCGTACAGTGGACGAACTTGTGGCAATCCCGCATTTTGCTAGCTTCTTCTGAATCTGTTGGCTTGTAGTCTCATCATTTTTTTGCATCTGTTGATCTATAAATGTTTTTGCACCTACAGACAACTTTGTTGGTCCTCCTGAGTGCAGTTGATTCACCATGGAGCCAGTAATTTGTGGTTTCTTGATGAGTCGAGAGACACTAGCGAGGCTTACTGGTAAACCTTTGTTCTTCAATGACCCAAATATTCCAGCTGGGTGGAGATCTTGCTTGTGAAGGAGCTTGATTCAAGTTCTCGTATAATTTGAAACTTTAGGCATGTTGACTGGCCATCGAGGTGCTTTAAATGTAAAGCTAATGAGTGAATGATTTTTGGTCTAAGTAATAAACATGAACGGTCGCTATGGCAGCAAACTGGTGCGGAGACTGGGGTCTGGTGCGAGAAAAATCGTGTGGTTCTACATGCTGTGAAAATAGCGTTTTGGCAAGTGTATAACATAGTGATTAAGTACAATTGCATTTATTTATCGGAACTGTGGTGTTTTGGGGTTTTGGATCAAGTCAACAATTTAGCATTCCTTCTGAAATAACCAGGTGAGTTTCATAGCTAACATTTCGTTGGGCTGTGATGCTATTTTGGCAGATTAATGGCTTCTTTTGTACGCAATGATTGGAAAGGTCATTTTATATATTTCACTCAGCGAACTGTGTTTTGAAAACGCTCTTGGCCTATTGATAAACAATAGATCAAATTTTTGGGAGGAGCGATTTAGTGTTCAAAAAATCGCAGTGACTTTTTGGGAGGAGTGAATTATTGCTTGAAAATTCACGGTAAATCACCGCGCATAGCAAATTATAGTTCGAAAAATTGCGCGGATCAAAACAATAGGTGTCACGAAAATGTGGGAAAATTTTGTGAAATATTGTTTCAAGCAAAATTTCTTCGAAAAGCCCCGAAAAGCCAAGAATTTCGTCGAAATTCATTTGCATTACCTTTGCATAATACTGTAATATCTGGTCAAATTGAGATGTCTGACCAAAATGAAGATTTGAAAGGACACATGTCCTGTTAAAGAAGAATACACTGTAGTATATGAAAGTGTAAGAAAGGGTATGTACATTGATGACTTGATAGACTTTTCAAGTTTACACATAAGAAATAGATGTAGATTAGGAAGCTTCCATTGTATATATGTAGGTCAAGCTGTAAATGAAAAAAGTGATCTCAATGTTGAACAAGTATAGTCTGTGTGCAGGCTTACCTTTGAGTCACACCCATGAGCGACAAAGAGCAAGTCGGCCAGCACAGCAATGTGACAGGTGAACCTGCCAGAAGTCTGGTGAACAGGCGCTAAGAAAGTGAACCTGCCTTGATCTCTGTAAATTTTTCTGTTTTACTTCGCCTGAGCAAAGTGAAATACCATTGGCTGAAAAGTGAAAAAGGCAAGAAAACTGTCTACTATGCTTGATGAGGCTGGTTCTCACAATGTCAACAGTCATCAGCAAATTGAGTCAGATCAGAATTGAGTGTGTGTATTACTTATGTTTTAACAAAGTTTCTGTTTATTTCTGGGTTAAATTTGAACTAAAGAGGGAGAAATAGTTGTTGAAAGTATGTTGATAAATGTAAATCGAGACCTACAGTGTACACGTGCTTGTTGTATTGCCGACTGGATATGGCAAGGGTTTAATATTACAGACATAATATGTGATGGCAAGGGGGAAATTAGATAACAGGAAGTCATTTGCCTGCTTGCCAGCATCATCGAACATCAGATAGCTGAAGCAAGGTCATTTGGAGTCAAGTGTGTGTTCTTGCCAGGTATAAATTTTGACAGTTTTTCTTTGGGGAAACTTTATCAACAAAGAACATCACACCTGCGTGTTGTAATGAAAATGATTGAAAATCTTCCCGTGAAATTTCACATATAGCAGGCTCAATTTCAATTCTTGTGGCTTCGTGGCTCAAAGTGGCCCTTGCAGTTTCACCACTTGTACTTGTGCTCCCCAGGTGTGAGCTTGCTTGCAGGCTAAATCAAGTTCCAATGTTAGTGTACCTGTATGCAATGATGAACGCAAGTAGAACTTCGCAGACTTGATATCACAATGTTGATGATCAAGAATGAACAAAAATCTTCTCTCTGAGCATACAAGTTACTGGCTTTTCTGGCCTCTTTCAGCTGATGAAATTAGCGGTCAGCTGGCTCTTAGCTATGTCCCCGAACCCTTATGATTGTAACATTAGAACAATGCTTTAATTCCAGAAGTTATTTTGTCTCCTTGTGTTGTGTGGCTTCTCTCATTGACTTATTTTTTTGTGTAAAAAAAATACTTCTTAGTCGGTGTGGCGGGTATGTTATTGACGGGTCAATGGATGAGTGAGTGAGTGAGTGAGTGAGTGAGTGAGTGAATGAGTGAGTGAGTGGGTGAGAGATGTATGTATGTCACACCAATCAGATTGGATCTACTATAAACAGCCGATCAAATTTCTTGTTGTTAAGGTAAACAGTATGTGAGAAGATTTGATCCCGATACAGTTTAGAACGGCCATATTTATTCTTCTATAAAAGAGGAGGAAGTATTCATATATTGGGCTTACTTTGACATTTTCCGTGGGTTAGGCTGAGAATTTTAGGTACGAACAAGATGAGCCTTGAGGTTTGAAACAGTTCGTGAGTTAGTAGTATGCAAATGCAACGAGATATTTTTAATTTTTAGTTACAAAGGTAACTTGATACTTTTGTTTTTCACAAGGAGTAAATTTAATTAGAGGTCAGGAATCGTCGCTTTTAGTTCTTAGGACATATTTTAGAAGAGAGGAGACTATTTAGATTTGAAACAGTTCTAACGTTTACAATAGTAAGTGCAGGTGACGATTGTTTTGTTCTTGTTGCATGCAAATATAATGAGATATTTTTATTTTTTAGTTACACAGTGTGATTTGACACTCTTGTTTTTCACGAGAGAGTAAATTCAATTAGAGCTGACGAATCGTCACTGCTCTTTCCCACGAGATGTTTGCTATCTTTAGTAACAAATGGTAACTTAACACTTTTGTTTTTTATATGGGAGTAAATTCAGTTAGAGCTGACAAGTTATCGACTATTGTTCCCAGGATATTAAACAAAAAAAGCTTTCATTTCTGGACGGTTTTTACGTCTCTGCAGTAGCAGTTTATTTTAATTTGATGGGCATTTTATGACATTTTTTTCAGTCCGATGTTTTTAAAGGTAAAAAGTATCAAAACTCTCAAATGTTCTTTGAAGACAGCGTGGCACCAAGTGAAAGTGCAATTTTAATTAAATCAGACTTTCAGTGTGTCATGAGAGGTTTTTTTTTCTCTTTCTTTCTATTTTCGGTGAAGTAGTGTTGTGTTGTGTTGTGTTGTGTAAAAAGGGTAAACTTATGACTCGTATAAAATGCGAAAAGGTCTCTTAACTTGAGTATTTTTGAGCAAAAATTCCTCTTGGGGGTTGGAAGGGCTATGTGATGGGTGAGTGAGGGAGTTATGCATGTGCACGTGTCACACCAATCACAGTGTGGGTTTTATCAAAGAACGAATCAAAGAAAAAAAAAAGATGGTGTCTACATTAATCTGGAGACGTGTCAGATTACTGTAGTTTGTTCAAACATTTTATGGCTTACTATTTAGCTATCTCACCATTACCGATGTAACATCGTATGTACATCATAAATCCCCAGTTTCATTCTTGCTGTACATCGCAACCAAAAAAACTTGTCAAATTTACGAAATCATTACTGCAAACAGTTCCATGAATGCTCCTATCTCCGGCACTTCACACACACAAAAAATAATTCTTGCACGCTTTGCGTGCCTGTGTTTTTTAACAGGCCATTGACTCAGCTGTTCATAAATCAATTTTAACTGGCAAAATTAAAATGATCAATAATTCTTACAATGGTTGTTAAGTGTGTTTTCTTTTCAGGGCAGTAAAAATATTTTGAAATCCAGTTGCCCAGCGGGCCAGAACATTTCAGGTTTCAGCTGCCCCCACTAAAATATTACTAGCCAAATAGATGCGCAATGTTCATGCCTTGTCAACTCATTATTTACCAGGTACTGTCTATAATCAGTGATAGACCATAACAGAGGATGAACGAGAACAAAGCATACTTGGAATTAAATTAATCCATGCTTTCAACTTATTGTTTTGCTCATTGTGCAGTCTTAAGCTTTGAAATTGTTTTTGATTGGAAATTATCACTAACAACACTACTGAGGCTAATTTCACTTGCCCACCAGACCACCAAACTTCCATTTTCACTTGCCCAAGAGCAAAATTTACTTGCCCTGGGCAATTGGACCTGGATTTTGTCCTGCCCTGCCTTTTGTAATATTGTTTAATTTGTTATTATTCTGTGATGAATTTCCATGTCTGCAGCATTTTAATAGACTGATGTTGTTATGTTTCCTTTGTTTTCATTCTGTGGAAACACTTTTCACCTAAGTGTGAATTTGCACTTGTAATGTTATAGGTAGAGGCTGGTCAATATTGTACATTTGTTGTTTCACCTGAGAGAAGTCTACATGCCTGTGGAAAGGTAAACCTTATAGTCACCTTTTAATATTATATTAAGGTCAAAGCTGTGAATACCAGATACAGCTGTAATTATTATCATGAGTAGTTCTTTCATTGCAGAGCTCCGGCGGCCCAAATGCCAAACAGAGCACCTTACCATCCTATAGGAACAGAACCATATACATGCATCGAAACAGAAAACCATGCACCTCTTTTAACATGGTCAACATGGCTAGTGGCATGGATCGTTGGATGCGTGCGCCCTACGACAAAGACAACAAAAAACAACGTTGCTCAACATGGAGGCCATCAGGGTTGTAGCTAAGAAAATAGTCTCCCGCCTAAGGTTTTCATTTAGCCGGACACAATTTTTCATGAGATACCTGGAACAAAATTTATGCCCCCAATCTTTTGCAATGCCCTGAATGCCAGGCTACCAAGCTTTGTGTTTACAAGATGGCG
>NC_138145.1:33764647-33834647 GCF_964199315.1 Orbicella franksi | reverse complement strand
AAAGGAAAGCTTCCATCACTAATAAAGGAGAAAACTTGTACTTCCGTCCGATTGACACGTGTGAGAAATTATTGAAACATATTAACATTGCCCATATATACATTGATCAAAAAGCATTAATTTTATCGTAGAAGCAAAAGACACTGATATTAGCAAGGTTGTAGAAATCGTCAGCGACACCTTGCAAAAGCTTAGTAAACACACAGCAAGGGAAAAAGTACACTCTTGTTTGAAAGACAATTCCAGAGACGTTTTACGGTACTTAGACAGTAAAAGAGATAGAGATGTCTTGGAAGCTGTTATTGCCAAGATAACAAGCTTTGTGTCCATTAAGGGCACAAAATTCAAAGGGAGTACAAGCAAGCATCGTGGTACATTGGATTCAATACTCAAATCATTCAAGGAGATTAACCAAAGCTGTCAAGCTGTAAGAAATGATATGACTGTTTCCCAACAGCATGCGAAAGTTCAAAGAGGAAAGGAAAAAATTAAGAATGAACAGTTAAAGGTCGTTGCTGAAGGAAGGGGAAGAAAGCTCAAGTGTGAAGAGTTTCCAGAGCTCGCTCGATATATAGAATTTGCATTCGGAGAGGGCGATGTATTTGTAACCGTGAACGGCGATGAGAGACAGCAAAGATTTCATTTGGTTGTTTAGTTACCAGATTGAACTTGAAAAGTATGTTTCGCACATGAAATGTGTGACAAGTTAAAAAATTCTAAGGTATAAAATTTACTATCATTTACAAACTACAGAGACAAAGCGTATAGCTTTATTGAAGTATTCCTGGTGAAAGACAAATTTAAGCGACATTTGACAAACAGGTGTTTAAAAAAACATGTTGCATGACGGCTTATGATTCCTGCTGATAAGCGAAGTCAGTTCAAGGCTCCACACATGAAAAAGAATAATATTTATAAACAGTGCTGTTCACAAATTATACTAGATAAAAATTACACCTGCAACATGCAAAAATATCATGGAGATTAGCGTTGAGGTATTTTCGCCAGTTTCGCTTTGACAGCAAAAATAAGAATGATGTAATAATATAGTTACTTGGGTGTGCAAAGTAGTTCAATATCTTGCGTTGACTATGTATAAATTACAAACTGCGACTAGCTTACAAAACGTGAACGATACTGTCAACTTTCAGTACTTTCTTCGATATTTTTTAAATGAAAACTTCTTTCAGTTCAACAGAGGAAAGGTCAGCTGCCAGGACATTAGAGTGTTAATAAGCTCTGTTGTTAGTTTGAACATTTCAAAATAGAGAGAGCAAGAGGTGCGTCTGTTCATACATCTAGAATTTTCCACGGTCATTTTTAGGAAAATTAAATCTCACAGCCTAATCCAGCAATTTTGTTCTTTTACCTAGTGCATATCTCCATAAATAATGTACCATAAAATAGCAAGCGTGGTGTGGCCAAATCAAGGTTTACAATTGTTTGGCAGTTTACCGTGAAAAATATGCGGCTTTACGTTTTCATCTGAAGTGTAACTATAAACAGCTGCGGCTAAATTTTATTTCAGCTCTATGTAGATCAAAATAAATTAATGAAGTCTTTATGTTTGTGGATTTGGAATTTCCAAGAAGTAGGGGGCACCAAGTGGAAAAATCATGGAAATTTCAGGGGGTGGGGGGAGTACTGTAAAGCCCCCTGGAACGGAAAATCCTGCGGGGTGGGGACTCAAACTGGAAAAAACCCTCCTTGGGGGGGGGGGGGGGGCATGGATATTTTCTGGAGCCACACAATTTAAGAAAGGAAAGTCTAGATATTCCAGTCAACCTTCTACAAGGGATAATTAAAGATCTCTCTGTTAAACTGTTTTCAAAATAGTGTTATCTTGTGAGAATCGATACAAGCTTATTGCTTGCAAATGATAAAGAAAATCTAATGACTAGATTTTCTGCAAATAAACAAAACTGATTTTAAAGGCCTGTTTATATTTATTCATGTTGCCACGGCAATGATGCATATGTCAGCTTAACTATCAACAATCCAAAGTTTGTGTTGTTAACTTGCGTGTTGCCAATTTAGGTGACCAAAGGATGTAGGGTTTTGGAGAAAAAGGTGAATGAAACTGAGGTATCAAAAACTGTGTTCAGTCACCTTAAAAGTTAACTGAAGTATATATCTTTCTTTAATTAAAATGTTTTTCACTGCTTTTGTTTTGTGTAGTTTGAGATCATTCATACTGAAAAGAGAAGGAAAAAAAAAAAACAATATAAACAGAAAACCACACCATAAAAAAATTACAGACTGGTCTTTGTTTGGAAAAATGGGTGAAGTGTATTGTCATGTACATGGATTCTCTTTCTTGCTTTGGTCCAAGTTTCTGTATTTTGGTCTGCATCATTGAGTAGGTGTGAGATTGAAGTTTTAAACCAGCAGGCATTGTACTCATGCTTAAGGCATAAGACTTGGTTGTTGTTCCAGGTAGTTAGGAAGTCTGAATGTGGCAGTATTCCTGCCATCCACCACAAGCAAAAACCATACAAGTTATTGAGTGTTTTAAGTTCAGAGGTCTCTAAAGGAGAACAAAAATTGATAATAATTATAGGTAAGTTCTTGAAGGAATCCTCCTCTGCAGCCAAAATTGATGAAAGGAACACAAACTTGTAGTAACTAAAAACAAAATGACAAGCAAAACATAATAAAAATGAAGAGTATCTGTTAAGAATATGGGCCCTGTGTTTTTTTTATTTCCTGTAGGGTAGCTATGGTCGTCTTGGCCTTGGAGATTCTGCAAATCAGGCACAGCCAAAGAGAGTAGCAATCCCCACAGACTCTGGAGTAAAGATGGTGTCTTCATCCAAAGGGTCAGATGGACACACATTGGCTGTAACAGTTGATGGTCAGTTGTTTAGCTGGGGGGATGGTGAGTGTTTTTTTCCTCTTTGATTAGTCTTACTGCCACAAAATAATAACTAAGACATGTACCTGGAATACTTTTTCAGCATGTCATTAAGGCTGGTGCCTACATGTACTTTTATTAGTGGGCACAATCATGTTTGCACATTGCACAAGGTATGGTTTACATGTTATGTGCAGGCTAGGGTTGAAATTGACTAAAATGATTTAGCAAAAGTTTCCTGCTACTTCCCTTAAATTGGGCAACACCTGAGCTTATAGATATTGTTTGTTCAAAGCTCTATAGAAAAGGATAGCATCAAAACCATCTGTGATGTGTCAAATTTCGGTGTGTATGGTTTTGCAAATCCGGTCACATATAATAATTATATTTTGCAAAACTTGTTTTGGGTACTTCCTAGCACAGAGCTTATATAATCTGTCATGATTGCTTTTGCACATACTCAGGGGTATACATGTACATTGCAGCAATATGAATGACAGCAATATTACATGTCAGTCAAACCTAGAGTTATTGCTTTGGTAGTTTTCTCTGTGCATGGACAGCTGTACATTAGAAATATGTTGTCAGAATCATCACCTTTTGTTACCTTCCCAGGGGACTATGGCAAGCTTGGCCATGGAAACAGTCAGACACACAAGGCTCCAAAACGTATTGAAGGCAACTTATCTCACAAGGTAATCATTATTGTTCAAGACAGTGTAGACTTACCACAAGTTGACCTATTCTTAATCCTGGACTTATTTATCTCCCTCGGGCGAAGCAAGAGGGTAATCTTCGAGCAACGAAGTCGCAAGAGAGAGCATGAGGGATGTAAGTCGCGAGAGGTCCACTTGTTTCACTTGCAGGGATGTGAATCGGGGCGTAAATTTTGGTACGAAAAACATGATTGACATTTCTCACTTTCCATGTGCTCCATGCGCGATCATCACGAAAGCAGAAAATGATTTCCATCAGAACGTTTACGAGCGTACAAGTACTGTTCCCTAACTCAAATAAATTTATTTGTGTACAGTGCAGTATGTGGTCAGCAATATTGATAAACGGCAAAAGATGTTTCATTGAGTAATGCCTCCTGAAAAGAAAACTGTGTTTAAACCAATCGAGAATTATTTTAGTCTAGATTAACCAACTGTCAACCAGAGAGCTGCCTGACAAATGCTATAAACTTATGTAGATCTACACTCGTGGACAAAAGTCTGGGACACTTATGTAATGTAACAAATTATCTGTGTTTTAAAACTGAAGTTTGAAAAAAATGCTGCTACAATACAGTCCAAAAATAATGCATGTGCAAGAACTTCTTTTTGCGTCCGCAAGCTGGCAACTTCTTGCGGCTTCTTGCGGGTCGCTTGCACTTGGATCCTGCAAGACGCAAGAACTTCTTTGCGGTTAGAAGTTAAAACCGCAAGAACTTCTTTGTGGTTGGATTTCGAAATGTAAGGACTTCTTTGTGGTAGGATTTTCAAACTGCAAGAACTTCTTTGCGCTAACATCTTAGCACGCAAAAATCCATATCAAGACAGTACCGTCTTGGCGACCGTTCTAAAAAACACAACTAACAAACACAACTAAAAAACAGAACTAGTGCCGGCACTTGCCGTAAGAAGTATTAAAATGACAAATCCTTAACTCTTGACGATTTAAACTCTAAAGTTCAGTTCAGACAACGAACTTTTCATGAGCCTAACTTAATTTGAATTTGGACCTATCCCCGGGAACGGCCAAAGAAAAAGTAATGAATGGATGCGCGTTTGTTGAAACTTCGAATTTGTTGATCAGTGTGAGCTGCTGTTTACTCATTCTACAAAGCTGTATTTCAATCCATCAAAACGTAAACAAATATCACAGAAGAAGTTGATTCTCAGCCATACTGGCTATCAAACAAATTGTTGACCTTACTACGTGTACGGCTACCGTTACACAAGAGATCTTGGGAAGCTTCTTAATGGTGTGACTAATATTATAAGTTCTAAAGTGTAAGCCATATAAAGTCTATACGCTGTTGAAGTTGTCCTTGGAGAAGTAGCTTCCAAGTGTAACCCAAATTTTGAAACAAGGAAGTTTCTCAGTCAGCGAAAAAAAGCACAGGACTACATGCATGCATGACACAAGCGTGACTTTTCATGCATCAGTAATGTTTGAAGACTTAATGCAAATTCAAGGCGTCACAACAACATGATTGTTATCAGTGCATGCTGTCTTAAAAGATTTCGTTTAATGGTATTCTCTTCGAAATAAGAGGAATGCATAAGGCAAACTCATGAGATTTCGCTGTTCAGAAGATCATTTATGTACTTATCACAACCATAGTTATACCGGTAATGTGTTTTACTACATTGCAAACAGGGTAGAATTTACCAAGTTCACTTCCATAGGCGACTTTCAAGTTTCCTTGATTACCGTTTGCTCAGAAACACAAAATATATTTTCTGCAAGAGCTTTTCGCCTGTAATACTAACTCTGCAAAAAGTTCTTAAAGAAATTTTCAACATTGTAGTGCACACGCAGTCTTTGCGGTTCAGTGTGCAATTTAAACGAAAGTTGTCTTCGCTCACATATCCGCAAGAAGGAGACAACAACTCTTCTGAATGATAATGAATTTTGCATTCAGAAGCAAAAAGCGTTGGAACCCAGACTAACTACACTGTAGTTCGATTTTTCTACATGGACTGTTTCTTCATGAGCTTCATTATTTGGAGACGTTTTGTGATTGTCGCATAATGTGCCAGCAGAATGTTCAAGTGATTGTAGGGCTTTTTTTCCGTAGGTGTCATGAACACGCGAGTACATAATAAGTGAGTGCGTTCGATATTATTTTCACGTTATAAGCAAACATAACTCCAGATCTGGTCTCAGGTGTTGGAAATATATCCCTTCCCACTGCGGTGACTTATCTTATGGATAACATTGTGAACAAACGCTGAGCATTTCGACAACCAACATGGCACTTATAAATGAACAGACTGTTTGATCTGCAACAAATTCTTGCGCCTTCTTGAGGCTTGCAGTAAGATGCATAAGTTCTTGCGGCTTCTTGTGGTTAGATTTTCAACTTCTTACGTTTTGAATGTTCTTGCGGGTAAACTGCAAAAACACGACATTTTTACTTCTTGCGACGGTTTGCGTGTTCTTGCGGTGCAAGAACTTCGTGCGCCACTTCTTGCGCATGTATTATTTTTGGGCTGTACTGTATATCCCTTAAAAACGCGTTGCTGTCCCCCCTCCCCACCCAACACAATGTTGAAAATCAGGTGAAATTGCAGGCACTAGTTTTCAACATTGTATGAGGGGGTGGGGGCGAGGTTAGGCAGGTGAAGTTGTATTTGCATCTGGCATGTGCGAAAAAGCGCCTAAAGTGCAAATTTGTCCCAAGACTTTTGTCCATGATTGTAGCTTGTACTGACAAGAATCTGAATTAACTAAAGAAGGTGGAATAAGTCAGGAGAACCTTAATTCTGTAGAGCTCTCTTGATTAAATACCGTAACATTGAGAATTGAAGTTGCAATGAATGGCAGAGAATAAAAACCCTGTTCCCAAAAGTCTTTCATCAATTGACGGGTGCTTTTAACACGGTCAAGTTGGTAAAATGGCCAATGGAAATTTGCTGTGATGCCCTTTGTTGTGGAGAAGAAACTTGGTCATTCATCAAATCGATTAAAAGTGCAACGATTACACATTCCCCCTGTTAAACTGTTAAAATGGCTCTGTTCTTCCTCGAAAGGTCCAAACTTAATTCTCTCAAACAATCCGGATCATGCAAGAGCTCAGATCTTGCCCGTATTAATAAGCTTAAGTAAACAAACACATATTGGTCGGATAAATAGCCTTCCACTGCTTTTCCCTGTCCTTCTTTCAAAGACTTGAAATTAAGTTTGATAGACCATATTCAATTGCTTTCATAAAATTCATATCCTTAAGTATGTCCAAGAACAAAAGCTAAAAGAAACAGATTTTTCAACTCAGCAGACATTTGCTCTGCCAATTGTGTCATTGATCGCGTGCAATGTCATGACGTATAGTCAGTACTTGTTTGTTCATTGGTTAGTGTGTATTTATGTTGCTGGTGGAAAAGTCTACCGGTAAAATTTGGGGTGCTACAAGTGGGAAAGTCCTTCGGTGAAACCAACAGGCCAGGGAAGAATTATTGGAAAGGACTTTTAGAAAGTCTAAAGACAGTATTGAAAACGTTAATTTATATTACAAGTTTTTAGAGTTACAGTACTGCTTAGAAATAAACAATCACTCAAACATTTTGTAAACCTGTTGACAAAGAACGCTAATTAACAAGGATAGTTTAGCAAAATTTCTTAGGAGTATTTCTTAGTGCATAGTGTTTAGTAGCCTTGTATAAGGGTGTAACCTTCGCCACCTTCTGGCTTTGATCTGAAACAAAATACCAATAATGTATGTACTGTTAATCGTTTGATTGTGTTGTTCTTTAAGCAAGTAAACAAGGTCTTGATAAGAGATTGCTAAGGTTTTAAACTTTGTTTGTTAAAAAGTAATTGTTGCTATGAATACAGGATATTGAGATGTTGGATTGAAGCTGACAATTACAGTGTATGTTTGTATTGTTGTTTTAATTTTGTTGTTTTGAAGCAAGAACGTGTGTTCCTTAGAAAGTCAGACTGTGGTAGGCATTGATTTCATATACTGAACGTTTTTGGTATTCTTGAATGAGAATAGATTTGTGTTCGCATGAGTGAATAGTCCTATGCATTACTGTTTGTAACAGTTGTATTGAGAACTCTGGTGTATGTTCAGCTGTCAGATTGAAGCTGTTTCTTGAAGCAAGTACACTTAGGGAGAAAACAAAAGCCCTCTAAGAGGACATGTGGTTACTGGATAGTAAATAACCACAATGGTGCAAAAAAGAGTTGCAGAGGTTTAGTCTTACTGCTTTTGAGTATTGTTTTAAAATTTGAGTGCTTGACGTCATTGTCCTTTACATCATTGTGAGCTACATTAGGGACCTTTAAATGATACAAGGCCGGGCAGGAAGGCCAAGATGGGAACGGCAGTGGATGTGTGTCCTGTCATGTCGCCAAAGACAAAATCCTTAAAGTAGTGTTATTTTTGTATAGGACGTCAACATCAATAGCTCTAGCTTTATAAATGCTCTTCATAGAATCAATAACATCCTTTAGAGACAGTATAGAAAATAATATTATCCTGTTAAGCTTAAACAATGGTGAACAGATGACATGGAACTTACTCTTCTTTTCTTATGTGAAGCAAACATTCTTGATCTGTCGATATTAAATACTGAAAGAATCCAGAATTTCTGTATGAACTTATTGACATGGTTCAGATAGCTTTTTGCCAGCCGAGTGTTTTAGAGTGGATGTTGTCTGTAACTGAAACAAGCATTTATAATAAAATAAACGTTACATTAAGTTTTGGGTAGTGTGAAAACATGAAACAGAGTGAATTTTCATAAGAACTTGTTGAGTGACAGAAATCGAGATGTTACTGTCATTGAGGAGACTGGATAGTTTACAGATACCGGCTTGATGCCAGCTTTCAAAATATGTTGAAGCTTTGTTAATTTTTATGAATCGATTATTGCAAACGATTTGGTTGAGTACGTCTTTTTTTGTCATAGGGACAACAACATATTTCATTCCTGTCAGTGCGAAATCATGTCCTTCTAGAAAATGGGTAGCTTTGCACTTAAGTTCAAATATTTCACATCATAATTGCAAATTTATAAAAAAGAAGTGTTCTGCTGACACCTGATAGAAGGTGCAGTGGGATTAATTTCCATGCTTGATCATCTTCAGAGCAAAGATGCTTCACCCAGCATATTTTTTATGTTTTATCAAGTAATGTGAAATCAGTCATGTTTAGCCCTCCTTATTTTTACTTTTAATCAGGGTAGATTTTTTAACCTTTGGATGTTTGTGCTTCCATACATGATCAAAGATCAGCTTATTAACTTCAGTAGCGAACTTGTCTTTTGTGTTCAGCACACTACAAATGAAAGTTAGTTTTGAAATTGCAATTGTCTTTACTATATCGATTCTGCCGTATATAGATGTACATGTATCTGTTGACGACCAAATGTTTAGTATTCTTCTTAGGGGGTCTAGTCAATCAAAACAGTTCTTTTTGGCTGCAAGTTGTTCGTCATACAAAAAATGAACTCCCAGGGCGTAGATGGGTTCTTCACTTAATCTTAGATTTAAAAGTGTATCTTTTTGATATCGCAATGATCCTAACCACAACAACTTTGATTTAGATTGATTTATTCATAATCCAGAACATTTTTTGAACTGAGCAAGTAAATTAGAAACTAACGTTTTGTACTGACTGAATGTCTCTAAGAAAAACAGTGTTATCATCAGCATACTGCATAACTTTTATTGTGTTTCTGTCATCTATTTCGATGCCTTTTATTTCATTTGTGCTCCTAATGGCTTTACCCAGGATTTCTATTCCAATAGTAAACAGGATACCAGACAGAGGACAGCCTTGCCCGACTCCCCTTCCCAAAATAAACTGCTTAGTGGCAAAGCCATTGTTCAGAATGCAACTTGAAATGTCGCTATAATTATGTTAATCCACTGCCGCAGTTGAGGACCAAAGTTGAAAATTTCCAGGCATTTCTGAAGATAATTCCATTTAATGGAATCAAAAGCTTTTTCGAAATCAAGAAAAATGGCTTATCTGGGGATGTTTTACATCTTGGTGAAAGACATGACATCTGTGATATTTCTGATACTTTTGCCGATATATCTTTCTTTAATGTAGGCTGTTTGTCGTGAATCAATAATTTTAGGTAGACTCTTTCCATTCTGACTGCAATGGCTTTTGTGGCAATTTTTTAATCATTTTTTAAAAGGGAAATCAGCCTCCAGTTTTTTCAATATTTTAAATCTTTGTTCCTTTTTGGGATCAAGGAAATAATTCGGAGCTATTGGGAGATGGATAAATGACCATGCTCATATGCGTAGTTATAGCTATCAGCCATAAAATGTCCAATCACCACCCAGAAGAATCTATAAAATTCTGTGGTAAGTCTCTGATTAATAGGTTTGTGTGACTTTACATTAAAGGTTGTGAGTATGGTGACTGCTGGATATAGACACAGTGCTGCAATTACAGATGATGGATATCTTTACACCTGGGGAGAAGGAGACTATGGAAGACTAGGTACTTTTATAATACATATAACATTATGTATAATTCAATATTTTTGTTTCTATATTTCTGTTAAACTAGAAGGAGTCTGTTAGTACAATCTAGAGAAGTGACCCAATACTGACCATTCAGAACCTGGAAAATGGTAACATTGCACTTAAATGGTTTGAACCCAGGAGTATTAGTATATATATGCAGGTAGTTCAATTTGTATGAATGTCTGGGTGAGGGTAGTTCTGAAAAGAACTGAACATTGTTAATGACTTTAGAGTTAAGTGGAAATAATAATTATTCAGTTGCTGGTGTACCAGATTTCCAGAGTCAGCGATTGAAACTTACCGACAAACTGCACCACTGTGGTTAGGTTATAATGATGCCTGGGGCGAGGGGTACTCCCTTATATGGGCTATATAGGTATGTGTGGCTCCAAAGGGTAGGGGTTTTCAGTCGTTTTGGTCATAAATAGGGTATCGATTTTGGCCATTTTGGTCTTAAATAGGGTGTGGTTTTAGCACTCTACTCTTGAATTGGGTATGGTTCTTAGAAGAAGCCACTTTTTCATCATTATCAATAAGAACGTCAACAAAAGCCCTTCATAACTTAAGTTTAGGGCAACTGCGCCAGCCGCAACTGTCATAAATAGGGTATCGAATTTTTGGCCAGGTCATAAATAGGGTAGGGAAAATCGCAGATTTTGGTCATAAATAGGGTAAGGGTTTTGGGAAGTGAGCCGCACACCCCCACCCAACTTATCTGGGAGTACCCCCCTCCCCCAGTATCGATGACACATTTTACTGTTAACGATGTATGCAAAGACAAGGTTGATGCTTTTCACAGGCACCCTAACAAACAGAATGCTGAAATCCACTTCACTAAATTATAGATCTTGAAGAAGATGGAAAACTTCCTACCCTTACCCAGACATTTTTGCCGGATGAAAGTTCTCTGCAAATGCTGTTCACTATTTCTGAAAGAGGCAGCATGGCCGAGTGCTCAGGGTGCCGGACTTGAAATCTGGAGGTCGCAGGTTCAAGTCCGGCTTTGACCACTAAGCTGGAGTTGTTTCTCGATAAACCCTGGTTCAAACCCTCGGCCATGCTTGTAAATAGCCAACTGGTCTGTCTCCTGCCAGTTAGGATTTTTAACCATGTTATGTTCATTTGCATTATTTGTTTCATCATTTGGTTTCATTGGCCCTGAAAAGCCCCAGTGAGGGTGTGGTGAATTAAGATATTTATTTTATTTAGTTTTTAAGTTGTAGGTACAAATGTATGAGGGCTGATTTTACTCTTTCACTTCCTGTTAGATGCAAATAAGTAACTGTATATTTTCAGAATTGTTTCTTCCCAGGCCACATTTGTGCTATTAGTAATATTATGTAATATTTATTGTATAAAGGCACAAGTGTTTTACTGGAAAATACGCCACTCATTAAACTCATATGAAACTTCATATCTGGGACCCGGGTAGCATATTTTCACTATCCTTAGTGGTGAAGATCCTACTAGTGAGGATCCTTACTAGCAGGTTCACTTTTTCACAGTTGATTGTGCAAGCAGTCAGTTTGCCTATAATAATTAAAAGAAAATTACATGGTGGCTTGAAGATATGAATTTTTTATTCTCATGTTAAAAACAATATTTTACTGTACTCCCCTGGCTGCATAGCCCTATTCCCTCAGAAGAGAGCTAGGGCTGATGATTTTGATGACTCCCAGGCTGCGCTCGTTTGTAAAGTATTGTGCATATCTTTGTACCACTGTGTTATATCCTCTAAAATTATGATAATGGTGTTTTACTCTGACACCTTAACAGAGGTTGTTTTTTTTAAAGGTTGTGGAGACAACAATAGTAGGAATGTGCCTACTTTGGTCAAAGATGTCAGCAATGTTGGTCAAGTTGCATGTGGCAGTGCTCATACAATATGTATTTCTAAAGATGGATGCACAGTGTGGTCTTTCGGAAGTGGCGACAATGGTGAATTATTCTCAGTTCTCTTTTGTTCAGCTTTCCTTTTGCTTATAAATTTAGTGGCAAAAGGCCATTAAATTGGTTTTAGCCACTAAGTTTTATATTCATTAATACATATCATGTACATTTTCATCATAAACTTGCACAAGTAAAGAATTGGTTCATGCTTAGCGTGCTTATATCAAGTTATGGTCCGTGCATGCAGGAAGTTTGGAGAGCACAAGAGAAGTGTAAGAGTTGCTCTAGGCACAGCCGACAGCAACTCTAGCTTCTTGAGTGCTCTTCAAACTTCCCAAGTGAATCCATAACTTGATATATGCACCTAGCTAAAAGCAGGAACCAATTCTTTTATAACTTAGTGACAACAACTTGGGTGCTAAAATGTTTTATTTGTGATTGACTACAAATTTCTCACAATGCACAGCAAAGGATCCTACTGGCTGGTTAAAAACATCCCACAATCACTTGAGCAACAGTTGAATGAAAATGCTTCATCTGATTTCTAAAATTGTCAATGAAAAATTTGCGTCTTCAAATTAATAAAAATGTAGGCAAACAAAGACAAAAATACTCAGTTAAAATGTAGACAAACAAAGCCAAAATACTTAAGTTTTAGTAAACATCCTAGCTTGGTGAAAGTCAAAGTCTCAGAGTAGCCAAGGCTTGGACTGTTCAGAATGAAGTTTACATTGCCAAAACTTTAACAAAAGGAACTTGCCGCTAAACTCAATGGAAAATTTGCGGCTAAAATGAAACTGCACATGTCTTGTTATTTATGTTCAGCAGTGTGTAAATAGAGATGATGATGGTTTGATAGGAATTACATGTAGGTAGGACCAGCGTGCGTGCTATGTTATAATAACTGCGCTCCAGTGGGCCGAAGGGCAGCCAAGCGGAGCCCCATACTCATATAGGAAAGAAAGGGAAACCCATGAGTTGATTTTCTCATGGTTATCATGGCTAGCAGTATTGCTAGTGGGCGTGCATGGACGACGACGATGATGACGGAGTTGCGCAACATGGCGACCATACTCCAAATAATAGGTTGACAGAGACATGCAGCCTTGGTTTACCATGTACTTCTTTGATATTGGACATCCATGTTATGAACAATTGACACCTGTCAAAACAAGGTATTCGCTGACCAGTATCACGTGACCATATCGTAGGCTCAAGTTTACAGCTCATCGAGGTCGCATGTTTTTTTGAAGTTGACCGCTGCCCAAGTGCTGGTTTTTTGATTGGATTGCAGGCTCATCTCAGGTTAACTTGTTGAAATCAGGGCAGGATTGTTCGGAAGCCGGTTTAATGCTAACCCAGGATTAAAAGTTAACTGAATTATAACTTGTTCTTCTATACAAATGTTTTTTGCTGCTTTGTTTTGTGTATTTAGTGATTATTAAAACTCAAAACAGAAGGCCAAACAATATACAGAAAACCTTGCCGCAAAGTTACAAAACTCAAATCAAAATTCTACCTTTTCCTGGGTTATTTGGCTCTGAAAAACCCGGCCCAGGAGCTACGCTTTTAGGCTGGTCTAAATCTATATATTATAATTTAGACTCTATAACCTTATCAATGCATAGCCGGCTGTAGTGTTCCATCTTTGTTGATAATTAAAGTAATATTGCAAGTCCAGTTACAAGTTTGACCATTACTTTTCAATTAGATGTAGCACAACCTTTAATACAGCTCTGTATTGCTAATATAATAAATTGCTACAGGGGTGCTTTTCTAGTCATAAGCAAGCACTTCTGTTCCTTATCACTGGTAACAGGCACCCCTGCAATTGACCTTGCTGAGATCTTTTTTTTGGCTCTACAAATGTTGCATGTGCAGTCAGAGACAAATGGCCCTCTGGCCTTGTTTAGTTTGTGTCAGTGTAACTTATTGCACAGCTGTAACACTTACTGGTGAGACTCCCTCAAAACAGATTTTGTGGGTTCAATTTATGACCCTGTGCTAAAAGCAGTTAAATCTCCGTCATCATTTTGAAAACTACCCTGACTCCCCAGACAATCGTAAAAAACACAGATTTATGTATTGTGTCATTTCCCACACTGTTGTCAATAAACTGTATTAAGTTTTCCACTCTGCCTTGTGACTCAGGAAATATCTAAAGGTACATTTTGTAAGGCGAGTGTCAGCTAAGTAGTCCATACCGCTGGAGTTTATCCTGGTTTCTGTTGCTACTAAATACAAAGGTATTTTTACTTGAATTTGGACTATGTGTACAAAGAAGATCTCAGCAAAGGCTATTGGATACAAAAAAAAACAACAACTGGGGCAGTGACTCGTTTTTCAGAGATAATTACCATGAGGCACAAAATTGTTGCCGTTTTTTTCAATAAGTTCCTGCAAAAGAAGGTCCCTCAAACATTTTACCCACAAAAATGTACTCCACTGGTGAAATTACACATACAAAGATCACATGCAGAATCTTGGTGCCATTTATTTAAAATGTCTCCTGAGTTCATAATTAAAACTTGAGGGATACACATATGGATCAACTGGTACCGAAGTGTTTGCTGAGCCATTGCTGGAGCAATATCTTCTTGTTGTTTCTCTTGTAATTCCAATTAAACACAACTTCTTGATACATATATGCATCAAGTGGTGCCGTTTTTTTTTTCCCTGAGCCATTGCCAGAGCAATCCACCAACTGTGGTGTTCCTGGTTTTAGTACAGGTTCATTAAACATGATTTAGTCATAGTAGGAGAATGTTGCTTTCATTTAAGTGGCTCACTTGGTAGTTTAGTTGATTACATCAGTTTTAACCCTAGTGCACACACTAACACTCACCAAAGTTTCAGCCTCTAAAGTGCAGGTTTTCCTTATGAAATTCATCTCCCAGGGTTTTCCCTACAATTTTTCCTTTGGGAGTCCCTTGGACTCCTTCAACCTAAGGTTGAGGGTCCAGAAGAAAAAAGTAGGGGTCCCACGGTTAGAGTTTTAGATTCCAGGGGAACAATCTAATCTTTCGCCCTTCCCCTTTTAGTGAAGTTTCTTCCTGAGGCAATAACAGACTGGTACATGTATGTAGTGGTTTGGGAAATCCAGTACTGTACTGTATTCCCTAATTTCTTTTCAATGGAGATGTCACATGTTTCATCAAGCATCAGTCCAATAAAAGGCGTGCAAGAATCATGTAGTTTTTTTTAATCAAGTTATCTTCGACACAATTGGCCAAAACAGATTCCATCTCTGAAACAATTTCGGGTTTCTTGTAAAAACAGAAGCATCACTACATCCATTAGCAGCCTGAAGTTCCACTATTGGAATAAAGTTAGCCGCAATGTTGTTCTTCATCATAACATATACTGTTCTAAGCTGGACAACGTGTCTTCTCGTGATTTCCTGTGTTTCATACTCAGTGTTCTTCCTTGCATTTGCAACTGTCACTTGAAAGCTTTTTCTGAGCTTGAGGTCACTGATACTCGTAAGGTGATCTTTCGAATTTTGGTGCCTTTTCCAGGGCCGACTTCTGATAATTGTTACAGCCAGTTGTTGTGAAAGGGTTTTTCTTACCTGTCATCTTACAGATATCACAATACATTTTTTCGTTTTCTTCTTTCAACCACGTGAATTCTTCCATCCAAGCTGGAAAGAAACACCTCTTTTTTTCGCGGGTTGTAATTCTGAATCCGCTATCTTGCAGTGTGTGCCACAATGCCTCACAATCGCACATTAGTTCTCAAGCCTCTGCGAGGAGTTCACAGCAAGAGCAAGCTTGAGAATGAGAAAAACAAAAGGTGGCGCTGCAGTAGTCGATTCAAAGGAGTGAATGTGCCAGATTTGGGAGTTGAAAGATGGACTAAGAAAACAGAACAAAGATTCCAAATTCTAATTTTATTCTCAAAAGAATTTTTTGCAGATCTATTCAGGTTTAAATTAAGTCAGTAGTAAACTACCATCCTAAACCATGTGCGTCCGAGAGGACCTGTTCTCGTTGCTGTTTTTGCGTCCCTTTTCCATTTTTCAGCCAAACAGTGCGTCTCGGACGCGCATTTGCGAGTAAGGGAAAACCCTGGTCTCTAAAGAAGCCCAAAATTTGAACATCTTGCCGCCATTTTGAACAGTACTCAGCAGCCAGGCAGCGTTCTCGTGACGTTTAATGTTTTTAATGTTTAAATTTTTTTTTAAAAATTTAATTTTAGACAAAATAATGCCATTCACCATTATGACACCTGCCAGTGCAAGAATCTGCACCTTTCTGCTCCTAAAACAAACTGGGCAAAGCAAAAAATCACATACCAAGCAGCTCTTGGTTTTAACCTTTTAAGTCTTGAAATGCAGGAAATGGAATCTATTTTACTTATTAAAAATGAACTTGAACACATGCCTTAATTTTATCATATTTTCTTGATATCATATTTTTTTACGTTTGAGTAGCATTGTTTTATATAGCTTTTACGTTTTTATAATATTTTCCACAGGGCCGTTCTGAACACCACTTTATGTGAGATCGCCTCCTGTATAAATATTATTATTATTATTAATTATTATTATTATTATTATTATTATTATTATTACTACTACTACTACTACGTCATTCCGTCCAAGAGATTTTGTCCAAATGGCTTTCGAAGAAGCTTTTAACTACCACTGTGGGTTATGGCTGGTCTTGAGCCATATTATTTTGAGCCAAACATGCTCCAAACTCCGAAATGATAGCATTGAAGATAGTGAAATGGATAATCCCTTGGCAAAAAAATAGGTTTTGCTGACCTTGTGAAGGATGCCAAGTCAGTTGCAGGTTTTTCTCCTTCCCACAAATTTTGAGATGGACAGAATGACATCACATAAATAGGGCCTGGCTGCCAAGAAGTTTCAAAATGGTGGCCTCCAGAGTCGCTTCTTTCAAGATGAATTTCTTCAGGATAGTGGGCACTTCAGAGGCCGAAACTTTGCTGAGTGGAAAAGCTGAATGTTTACTTGCTATAGGTGAAGACAAAAAAGTGTAAGCTTTTTGGAGTGACTTCCTTTTAATTTACTAGCAATATTCCTCCTTCCAGCATTATAAATTATTTGTTGGTACTGTGTGAATAAAACGTCTTACCCAAAAACACAACACAATGACCCTGGCCTGGGCTCAAAGCCAGACAACTTGATCTGGATTCCAACATGCTAAAAGGCCAAAATGCCCACCAAGAGAAACTGAGAGAATCCTCCACTCTTCATTTCCATTTTGATGACTATGATGACTTTTTTTTCCCTCAAGGTAAACTTGGTCATGGGGATACAAACAGAGTGTACAAGCCAAAGGTGATTGAAGGTTTACAGGGATTAGTGATAAAGAAAGTGTGCTGTGGAAGTCAGTTTAGCTTGGCTCTCACTTCTACTGGGCTGGTAAGTGGAATATTTTGGATGAAATATGGGCTTATAAGACATGTACAGTATTCATTAAAATAATGAAGTTCATGACCCTGTAGAAGTTGCATTAATATAAATTAAAGGGGCACTATCACAGGGATTGTGCTGCTGCTGATGTAAAATGCTTCTGTAAATCTTTTTTGCCATTTGTAAACAAACTGTGGCAAAAAGTCTCACAAGAAGATGCATGTGTTTCCAATATTTTGGCTGCTCCTCACTGTGCTTTAAAAGTAAATGGTGTACTATTAACCCAGACATTAATTTAGACAAAGAGAGGAGCGGTGGCCTGATGGTTAGTGCACTGGTCTCTGCATTGAGCAGTCCGGGCTCGAGCCCTCGCCTCGAGCACAGTGCCTCTGTAGTATTCCTAGAACTAAGGTTAATAAGTTGCCACTAAGGTTAATAAGTTGAGTAACACAAATTCACACTCCAAACTCACGTTTGTGCACACATGCACACACACTCGCCTGATCATGTGACCACTGTTCATAGTCCTGGGTGTCCACAGGACGCCACATCTTCCTCTTTCTCTGCTTATAAACTCTAACATAAATTTTAACAAAATGGTATGTCAACAATGTCTAATCAGGTAAATAGAAAACTGTAAGTACAGCATGATGAAAGTTAGTGTCACTGGGGAACCACAACCACCTTTAGGTGGTGACATAGTCACTGAATCTCTCAGGAAGTTGGGAGACTCTCCCTGATCTCCTTGGTAACAGCAGTGGCTGGAGAGGGCTCTAATCCTCAACTGACCTTGCACTTCCATCTCTGGGCTGGGTGTAAGTTCTTTTCCACACACTTTTTCACAAGGTACTTGTGCAGGGTCTGCAAGGCTCGATCCCTTTGGCTCTATAACCAGCACAATGAACTGCTTGACATGCTGAATGTTTCGCTTGTATTCCACACCTTGAGGTGACTTTAACTGGATCTGATTCCCATGACGTTCCATCACCTGGTATGGCTCTCTCTCATAGTGTAGTGACAATTTATTCCCCTTCCTTTCCTCCGGTAACACAAATCCTCCTCTTGTATGCATTTCTCTGCTGCCTGGTGCCTCTTGTCAACATGGTCTGAGCCAACCTGCTTTTTTTCTGCATCATGATCTCTGGCCTGTTGATATCCTGGGTCCTCAGATTCCTCTAGATCAGCAACTTCTGGCAACTTTGTGGACAATTTCCTCCCAAATAGTAACTGTGTTGGGCTCTTGCCAGTTGTTACATGCGGGGTGGAGCAGTAGGCCAGGAGGTACTTATTCAACTCTAATCTCCAGTCTCTCTTCTCAGCATGGGCCACTCTCATTGCTTTCAAAAGGGAACAATTTTGTCTCTCAACTTGCCCATTCGCTCTTGGCCATAGTGGTGTGGTCAGTCTATGCTCAATGCCCATTTCATTCAAGTATTCTTCCATTTCTGCGGACACCAGGTACCCCATATCTAGAGAACTGTTTATCTAAACACTTGATAATCATCTCAGAAATAGTGGATTTGATTACATAAACTTCCACCCATCGGCTGAAGTAGCTGACTAGGACCAACAGATATTCTCCTGTTGGCATAGGCCCAAGCAAGTCCAATGCTAGATCTTGCTATGGCCTCTCTGACATCCTGGTTGTTTTCACCGGGGGAGTGATCGTCTCCTTTGTAACCACTTGATGTCAGTAACACACCCGGCACTTCCGTTCCACATCCTTATCAACTCCCGGCCACCACACTTTAGATCTGAGTCTATCTTTCATTTTGACTATCCCCTGGTGACCCTTGTGTGTAAGTTCCACAACCCTTGGCCATGCAGGATAACTTGACCAATGAAGGTGAGCTTGTTATGCACCATCAAGAATGACCGTTGGCCCTTCTCCCAGTTTCCACTAGCAAGGCAATTATGCACTTCTTGCAACTCTTCATCCTCTGCGGAGGCACTCTCTATCGCTTGGATCTTAATAGCTACAGGATCTGCTTTGAGTGCAACCATCCGAACTTGTTCATCATCATAACGACACCTCTCTGATGCCAGAAGCGTTGTCAGATGTGACAGGGCATCAGCAGTATTATCTCATGATGCAACGCAGCACACCTTATAATTATATGGCTGCAGCCTCAACATCCAGCGCTCGATGCGTGCTGATGGCTTGGATCATTTAGAGTAAATCACCTTCAGGGCCTCATGATCTGTCACCAAGTCAAAGGTCCGCAAGCCGTACAAGTATAAGTTGAACCGTTCACATGCCTATACCATTGCCAGTGCTTCCTTTTCGGTCTGACTGTATCTCCTTTGTACACTGCTAAGGCTCGTGCTGGCATAGCAAACGGCTCTACCCTCAGCATTGTTCTCCTGGACTAACACTGCACCTAGTCCCACAGGACTTGCATCAGCTATCACTTGAGCATGTGCCTCTTTGTCAAAGTACACCAGAACAGATGCACTAGCTGACTGCTGTTTCAGTTCCTGAAACGATGCTTCCTGCTCACTGCCCCATATGAAGGGTACTCCCTGCCTGGAGATTGCTCATAGAGGATCTGCAATGGTGGCAAAGTTGGGAATGAAATGTGCACTGAAGCCGACCATCCCCAGGAAACTTCTAACCTCTGTTGGCGTGGTTGGGTGGCTTGACTCAAGTATAGCACAGACTTTCTCTTCTGTTGAACCGATACCATACTTTGACACTAGGAGTCCCATGAAGACTACCTCGTCCATCCAGAATTGACTCTTCTCAGGGTTGAGGGTGAGGTTCTTCTTCTCCTCCAATGGCTGCAACACTCCATGGAGATTCCTGTCATGCTCCTCATTGCTCTTGCCATACACTATCAAGTCATCAGCAATGTTCTGAAACCTGCCAATATCAGAGATTACTTGCCTTACTATCTGCTGGTACTTCTCGAGTGCAAAGTTTACTCCAAAACTCAGTCTCTTGTACCTGGCTAGTGAATAACCCATTATTTGTGGCAAATGTGGTTATGTCTCTGGAGTCCTCATCTAATTCAATCTGGTGAAATCCCAGATGAAGATCCCGTTTTGAAAACACTGCACTGCCATAGAGGTTTTCCAACACTTCCTCCATGGTCGGGATGGGTATCCTTTCACGAATAACAGCTGCATTTGCCTTTCTTGAGTTCAGGCACAACCTGATATCCCCTGATGCCTTTTGCACAACCACTATGGGACTAACCCATGATGTCAGCCCATCTACTTACCGTACTAGACAACTGGTGCCCGTTTTATGAAGCTCCATTTGGCATAGAAATTTTTGTAGAGCTCTACGACTCTACGCTTTCGTCATCAGTCTCCTCCTACGTGTTGGAAAGATACATTACCTGCTACTTGATAGCTTTTACCGTAGTTGTGTATTGTTATTATGGTAACCTGCCTATTTTGTAACATTTGATTTCAACTTTTAGCATATTCCTTGCTATATCTCATATATTTTATATTAAAGTGTTATTAGGTTTACAGTGTTTTAATCGTTTTTAATTTAAAATTCTGTATTGAGTTTACCCTCTACCATCTATGCTCTATGCTCTACGGTTCTATGTACGGAAATAGACACTTACAATTATTGTAGCAAATATTAAAATGCATGGGGAATGTTAAAGTGCATATGACATGAAAAATATTTTTTGCTTATTTGAAAGGCCCTTCAAAATACAGAAGAATGACGTTTTCCATTTTGAAATATCTTTTTTCATTTTAGAAATATTGATGTTTTTCTATTATGCAAATTAGATCAGTGATGACGTCATATTGTTTGCAACTAAAAATGGTAAAATACTGAATAAACAATATCTCTAGGAATATTGAAGCAGTGTTCTTGAAACTTGGCACCCCAGATTTACATCACAAAAGAAACAAAATGACACCCTTAGTGGTGTTGCCATAGCAACTATTTCGGCTCCAGTCTCTTTCTGTCAAAAAAACAAACATCACCATTTGCAACCTTGAAAGTGAGACAAAGGGTTCTACTTGGAACAGACATAGTTCCCATATTGTCTTAACTCCCATCATTAGATTGGGTGGGATAGATGGTTCTTGATTTAAGTCAAAAACTGGGAATTTCAGTTTTTATGAAGACAGCTCCAGTGGCAAAACTGTTGTCATGGCAACAGCATTGAGGGTGTCATTTTGTTTCTTTTGTGATTTACATTTGTGGTGCCAAGTTTCAAGAACACTGCTTCAATATTTCTAGAGATATTGTTTATTCAGTATTTTACCATTTTTAGTTGCAAACAATATGATGTCATCACTGATCTAATTTGTATAATAGAAAAACATCAGTATCTCTAAAACAAAAAAAGATATTTCAAAAAGAAAAACGCCGTTCTTCTGTATTTTGAAAGGCCTTTCAAATAAGCAGAATATATTTTTCACGTCATATGCACTTTAAGTGCTATTATGGTTTACAGTATTTTAATAATCTTTTTAATGTACAATTCTGTATCGAGTTTACCCTCTACACTCTGCGCTGTATGTTCTATCATCTACATTCTACTCTCTATGTTCTACCAGCTACTCTTTTCAATCTATGCGCGACACTCTACGATCTACCATCTATCCTCTAAGTCCATATATGCTCTACATACTACCAGCTACCCCCTTCGATCTACGTTCTACGCTCTACGATCTACCATCTACCCTCTAAGTTCATCTGTGCTCTACTCTCTACGTTCTACCAGCTACTCGCTCTACGATCTATGATCTACCCTCTAAGCCCATCTACGCTCTACTCTCTATGTTCTGCCAGCTACTCTCTTCGATCTACGCTCTATACTCTATGATCTACCCTCTAAGCCCATCTCAGTGCTGGAAATAATTTTTCTTCTTTAACCCATTGACGCCTGAATGAAATTACCCGCGACCCACCCCTAATTCCCTGGCTTTTTTTTGGAATATTTGAGAGCAAGCTAAAGCACAAAAATAAACCATATGCGCAGTAACCACAGACACAAGATCAGGTTTCAAGACATCGTTTATTTAAAGTTGAATAAATGAAGGGTCAAAATATTAAAAAAAATATTAGCAAAAAGAACTCAACCTGATGTGTAAAACTGATGAGAAAACAAGAAATTATATTATTTCTTTACCGTGCGATAAAATGTCCCACAGAAGCTGAGGAAATTGACCATGCGAAAATGAGTTAATTATCGACTTTGGAGGACAAAAACAAAACCAAAATACAACAGAATTTCATTCTTGTACTATAACGGCAACATCTGAGAGAACAACGAAAACTAAAAGCGAAGAACTCACGTAAAAATCAATCTGAAAACAAGAAATCGAGTAATTTCTTTGCCGCACGACAAAATATTACGGCGCTACGAAAGAAAGATGAAAGTTGTAAATCAAAAAGACGGCAAAAACAAGCTAATTATTTTGAGATCAGTCTTATTCCAACTGTGTTAAATTAGTGACCATTTAGTTCTTTTCTAAATGGTTCTGTAGTAGCTGAATAAGACTCCAAAAAATATTTGAACGAAGTGAATAAACTAAATAAACAAAGCGCCTGGACGTCGTTGTAAATTAAATATGCAGAAATCCAGCGTGCAAGTTACTGTTCACTTTTAAAGCTTAAAATTCCCAAATACAAGGAACCAAATGAAAGAAATGCGAAAGGAAGTTCAATAACAATAAATTTTGATTCAAACTGAGGCGAAGAAACCTATTTTAAAAGCAAAAATTACTTTGCTGCATGACCGTATGTTCAAATTATTCTTCACGCTAACACGAAAGCTTGAGATTTTGCAGACCGCTTTTGCGGTCATTTTAACGCCTGTGGCTTTACCGATCATTTCAAAAGTTGAATTCAACTTCAAAGTAATAATGTACATTACTATTTTTGTTTCTTACGTCTGAAAAGCTGCTTTAATTCTGTGATCTGTCGTCAAAACTTACTTGAAAGTGCTCCGATCTTGATGTTTTCACAGCGCCTGAAGGAAGGGAAAATTCTTCACCAGAAAGGTTTGAGGACTCTGAACACCTTGATCTTCCATTCTAACGCCACCTGAACATCGATTTATGTTTCTCCTTTCCATTTTAAGTGCCAAAGAAGTAATTTCTTCTTTTTAGGAATGAAAACAAAACCTTGGAAGTTTTTAGATTTGGGCTGCATTGCGCCATGATTACCTGCACTTTTTGAGCGCATGATTTTAAGAAGAAAAACCGTCTTTCTAGGACCCCTAAAGTCCTCTGAAAATATGCTCAGAAAGTCCATTCTGATTGGTTTATTTGTCCTCAAGAACAATAGAACAGTAGGGGAACTAAAAAGTCTTCAGGGAGGGTAGGAAAGGCAACTGTCCCCGAGTGCTCTTTTTTGGGTGGTTACGGGCGGCACAGGCATCAATGGGTTAACAGGACATGGGTCCTTTCAAATCTTCATTTTGGTTGGACATCTTATCAATTTGACGGGACATAAATTTGCATAATTAATTAGCATAAGAAAATTTATTTATTTATTTATCATAATTTCAGATTAACTAGGTGACTTTATCTACTAGATGACTGCACCAATCTCTCCTTGTTATCTCCTGGTTTTATGTTCTTCAAGCAAACCTAGTTTTTCCTACTGAATGCCTAACCATTAAAGGGACACAGTCAGCTTTGGGACTGCGTTGACCTGGACACTAGTTTTCTCACTTTGAAAAAAGTTCACGTCAACCTGAAATCAAAGTACATCTAGAAATCTGCTTCAATCTTCACAGTTTTGCTTGATTTTCAATCGTTTACTTAAAAACTTGTTTTGAGAGTGCTTTTGCCTATACTATGATATTATTTTTATCATATTTGGTTAGAAGCAGTATGGATTGCATCTCTGTGATATGCAAATTAGCTGTAAATTGGTACCTAATACGCATGTGTGCCAGCTGACTGTGTCCCTTTAAAGCAGGAGCCCATTACTAGGAGTGTGCAACTACCCCAATTATTCCTGTCCTGGCATTTTCATAGGCCAATCTATTTAAGTTTGAATTCACCACGAATTCAGACCCCCCCAGGAACCTAAGTGACCAATCACAAGCACATACTTTATAATTTCACTGGAAGATTAGGTCGCCATGTCCACCTGAGGCCACCATTTTTCTCCTTAATGATGCACGCTCATATAGACCAGAACTGAACAGTTTCGTGGGAAAAAAGCCTAAAATATAGACCGGTCTGTAAAAATACTGTGACATAGGCTTACATGTAGTATGGGAGTTGCAGGCTCCTAGTGTTGGGCTCCTGACCAAAGTTGACTCTAGGGTACATACATGAAGTGCTAATTCCGCATATCGCAATGCATGTAATGCATAATAGAGCGATTTCTGAAGAGTACTTTATTTGGCAAGTACAGGAAAAATGAACACTTCTGCTTTATGATATGGCAGAAGCCCATAATGGGCTCCAGGATATGGCTCAAACTTTCAGAGTCAAGGGCCCAAAATTAAAAAGATTCTTCGGTAGCCATTCGGCAACTAAGTGATAAAAATCAAGTAGGAATTTTATTCAGAAAAGAACTCAATGCATAAAATCTGTAAAGATGTGTTTGGCCGCTGATTTTGTGTACGAAGCTAATGTAATGTCTATTGAAGGATTCATGCATTACAAGAGACACAGTTGGTAGGCATACATGACGTACTCAATGCTCAAGGGTTTGCAACGCGTTATAGGGCGATTTCAAACACAATCAGCCATTTGCAAGATTTCCGATGTGAAGGAATCTTTTACATCAAAGCAAAAGGATAGATTGCTTTCTTTTCATATGTTGAATGTTATAAAACAAAGATCTTTCACTATGTATTTCTGGAAGGACATAATGTCTGAGAAAATAACCGTTATGATTGTCAACACAGAGAAATGTAGTCACCATTATGGTAGCCTGTGAACGCAGATGTATTTTCGGCTGTCAACTAAACCAGAATTTTTGGTCGCCAAAGATGAAATTTTAGCCGCATAGGTGAGTCTACCAGTCACAATTTTGAGCCTTTTAACAATGTATATAACCAAATTTCATGGATGGACAATAACTTGGTGTTGGTGAAATGTTTGGACATCATGTCCGATTATAGTGGGAAATTGACTGGACATATTAAAAATTTGGTTGGACAATGTCCGATGACCAACTGTTATTTCCAACCCTGCCATCTGCTTGGAAGGTTATTGCGATTTTTTTGAGCAGCACAAAGGAAGACCTCTTGTGGTTGTAAGCTTTTTCGTTTATTTCCGACACGCTTTGTCTCTATCTGAGACTTCTCTATCTGGGGCTTTTTCAGGGAATGATTTAAGCGTGCCTAAGTTTAACTTCCAATGGAAGTGAATAACTGCTGAAACATGCTGTAAACAGATGCTACAAGAAACGCCTTAATGCACAGGTTATTGCGTGTTGTTATATTTTAGGGGCCATACAATTAGCGCTAACCGTATGGTCCCCAAAATATAAAAAAAGGTAAAAAAAAAATTAAAAATAAAAAAAGATTAAAAAATTAAAACCTTGAAAAAAGACTTTTTTTGTTTGGAAAGGTCCCAAAGAAATCCTATTAGAGTTTCCTAGTTGTCTCTGTAGCAAGAATGATCGTATCAAACTTACGTGTTATGTTGTTGATGAAAGCAGTATTTTGTTTCATGATTTATTTCTTTACAAAGATGCTAATTTTAGCACTCTGCAGTTTTCTACCTATCAAAAGCCACTAAATAAGTACCTGTACATTCCCTTTGAGTAGTTTCATCCCTCGAACAACAAGAGGGCCTTTATTAGAGGCGAGCTTATGTGCTATACTAGAAATAGCTCCACGTTTAAAGCCTTTAGCGAAACGCGAGAAATTCTGGAAGCGCCTCTGGCTTCGCGGTTACCCAGTTGGGTTTTCACTTCCTTTATTCAGGGAGGTTAAATACAGTAACAGAGCTAAATGGCTTTTGCCAAAACATAAATTGTGCAATGGTAGAATGGTAGTCTTTAAATCTACATGTATGTACTCAAAAAGTGCGAATACTTAGGTCATGTATCTCTGAACGCTTAGTGGATGTTTTGTGACCATGTGGAGATGTTGTTTACTAGTTTTTAGGGTCGTGATTTGTCCCGTGAGGTTCACGTTGGGGAAATTCGCCGAGTTCAAGGAAATGCCATAAAATTTGAAGAAGAAGTGCCGTGACCAAGCGAAGGGCACAGACGATGGTGAAGATACCCGTGATGAAATTGCAGATAAAATAGAAGAGCAAAAGATCAAGAAAGCCAAGTCAAAATAACTATTCACAAGATGAAAAAATCAGCTGGTGGATTTGTTACAAGATGGAGTGGCGAGTAACCGTGAAATAAGAGTGTCGAGGAAAAAACTTGACAAAGCCCAAGAGAATGTTGTTGAAGATTTGACATTGTTGGCTGTGTTGTATTCAGAAGCTAGAGATCTGTATGCCATTTAGAAAACAAGCCGCAAATTTGAGGGAAAGAATTCTGTAAAGCCCAAGAGAGTGTACAGGAATATTTGGACGCCAATAAGGATGAATTATCGAGTCAAGCGTCAGGATTTTCCGGGAAATTACTTAATTTGCATTAACAAGAAATGAAAGCTCACCAGTGCATGACTGAGCTCGAGGAGCGATTATGCAAAAAAGGAGAATCTGTCAAGCGTGCTCAAAAGAAAATGGAGGAAGAATATGTCTGTTGTCAAAAAGAAATGGAAGCCGAAGTGAGACAGGCAAAGGAGGAATTAGCACGTACAAAAGGAGATTGTAAAGAGAAATATTCGAAGCTCAAAGGTGGCATAGACGAGGAGCTTGAGTTGTCGCCTCCAAGCCCACCAAAAAGGGATGTTAAGCCAGAAGAGGAGGAGAATACTGTTGAAGAATCACCAAAACATGAGCTCGGGAAAGACGTGTAAACAATTGACGATGGTTTATATTCCAGTATTTTGTGGAGACTAGCGGTCATATGGGAGCTGGAAGGACTAGTTCCAACCAATTCGTCTTGGAAACGCCAAGGACCTAGACGGGTTGGGAGACTTCCTGGATGTGATTGTCATAAATCTGAAAGAAGCCAGAAGAAAAGGGGAACTTGGCAATGGGTCATTGTACACGAAGGTACAAAAAAAAATGACTGGTACCATGGTTGTTAATTCCAGCAGATGGGTGTTTGAGGAGAAAAAAGTGGAATGTGTTGAGACACTTCGTGAGTGGATCATACAAGAAGCTGAATTCCAGACTGTTGTGGCAGAGACACTATGTGGGCGGACAGGAAAACAAAGAGATAGCTCACACACATTCTTTGGTTGGACAAGCGGTTCAGGAAAGCCTGTTAGCACAAATTGTCCACTTTGTAAGAAAGATCATCCAGTGTGAAGCTGCAAAGAGTTTAAGAAAATGGATGTGCAAAGTCGTTGGCAAAAGGCTAAACAGCTAAGACTGTGTTATCGTTGGCTCGGAAAAAATCACAAGGGAGGGCAACGTGCTCAAAATAGTTGGTGTGGTATTGACGGCTGTCAGAAAACACACAATTGGGTATGCATGGAGATCAGTTTGTACATGGTGGAAGTACTAGCGAGTCACAAGTGATAGAGCCAGAGAGGAGCCTACCCTTGGACATGGGAGCTAGTGAAAACAATGCATGTAGATCTGGTACAGAGGGGGAGCGAGGTACCTGTCCTGAACAGTCCTTAACAACAACCATGGCAATCACAAAAGCTCCAGAGCCAGCAAAGTATCTTACCTTACGTACAGTAACGGTAGTGGTGAATAATCGGGAGCGAAGAATGATTGTAAATGCATTACTACATGATGGAAGCACAAAGACCTACATAAATGGTGATGTGGCTGCTGAGCTAGGATTGGAAGGAAGTACCCAATGGATCACAGTTGATGTGTTAAGGTGGCTCCCTATGGTTTTACGATCGCATGCGTGTTGAGGATGAAAGCTCAAGTAATCTGCGTGCGCTCCAAGGAAAATGTGAGTGTTTTTTAATATTTTATGACGTAGACATGAGCACAAAAAGCAAAACTGACTGAATTTTCTTGCCTTTCCTTCGGTGAAAACCTGTGAAATTTGGCAGACTGGTAGTAAATATTTTACTTTAGTCAGAGCTAGTTTTTCAGGGAAATCTATATGACCAGTTTTTTTGCAGCTGTAAAAGACAAATTTGCTAAAATCGAGAAAACTGCCTGTACAAACCCTAGCTTTTTCATGTTTAAAATTTGTATCCCGCATGATGCGATGTACTGTGAAAATTTTGGAAGATTTCACAAAGGAAATTCAAGAAAATCTCAAATAAAGCCATAAAAGAATAAAAACCCTTTTGTTTGGGCATTTATAATTCAAGACTAAAACCCAAAATTTAAAAAGAGATGATAGTAAAACACTATTTAATCATTGCTTATTACATGTAATAAGTTTGAAAGGACTGGGTGTAAAAACAAATGCAAACAAAGCATTCATAACACTTGCGTGGGCAAGGCCATAAATGATTACCCTATGGAACCACCTTAAATGGCGAGGAAGATTCCTTTGAAACCATGCCGGTGGAGTTTGACCTACAGAGTATCGATGGCAAGACTTGTGCAAGATTTTCAGCATTTGCAGCAACACAGGTGACTGGGAACATGAGACCAGTAACTGGAAAGGGCAATTGGGAAAGTGGAAGCACCTGCAAGGTGTTAACTTCCCCAGTCTTGGCCCTCGGCTGCCCTCGGCCAATCATTGACCTGTTGATTGACATAGACTATGCTGAATTGCACTTTTCCATTAGATATGTCTGTGGCCAACCTGTGGAGCCGCTGGTTCGACTAACACCTTTAGGCTGGATGTGTATTGGTTCACCTGAGCTGGCAGAGGACAGCATGCAGCAGACAAATTTCAACATGGCCTATTTTGTTCACCAGCAAGAGAAAGAATTGAGCTCCGTATTGCAGAAGTTTTGGAAGGTCAACTCATCTGGGTCAATCACAGAAAGAGAACTGCTGAAAAAAGAGGAAGCATCAGCGATAAAAGCATTTGAGAGCTCAGTGTAGTTCAAATGGGAGAGATATGAAGTAGACTTGCCATGGAAACCAAATGCCCCCGAGTTACCAAACAACTATGAAATGGCAGTGAACTGGTTGATCAGCACTGAAAAGAGACTTCTGCTGAGACAATCTGCAAGCTGCTGAGACAATCTTGGAGTCTACATACATGGATGACAACATGGCCTCTTACCCTAGCAAAGAGAAGAGCATAAAACTTTATGAGGAACTATCAACACTGTGGGGGTCTGCAGGTATGCATGCCAGAAAGTGACATTCCAACTCAGAGCAAGTACTTAAGAAGATACCTGAAGAAGACGGGGCTGCAGAAGTGGACTTAAACAAAGGAAATTTGCCATCAGTGAGGACGCTTGGTGTGTTGTGGTTGGCTAAGGAAGATGTTTTCACTTACAGAGTGAATCTGCCAGACAAGAAGTTCCAGTTGACCAAGTGAAATTTCCTGCATAAGATAGCCATGTTGTTTAACCCTGTGGGGTTTCTGGTGCCATAAGTGATCCGGGCAAAGATTCTACTGCAAGTGATGTGGACCTCAGTACTAGACTGGGATGACCCACTAGACCAAAGCCAAGCTAGACAGGCCAAGAAGTGGTTTGAAGAGCTCACAGAGTTGTCAGAAGTGCAAGTCCCTCATTGCTTGCAGTTGAACTCACATGTTGAAACAGTTACCTTGCCCACCTTCACAGATGCATCAGGGGATGTGTATGGTGCAGCAACTTAGGTGAGGTACAAGTACAAGGTTGGTACAGTATCTACCAACCTAGTGGCCTCCAAGACACAAGTGGCACCACTCTCAGCTACAAGCATTCCAAGGCTTGCACTTATGGGAGCTGTTTTGGGATTAAGATTGGCCTTGTCCATAGCCAAGGTTCTTAAGATTGACATGAAGATGGTCTTCTTCAATCAGATGGGAGACTGCACTATGTGGACTACCTGCCTTCGATGCTAGATATCCAGTCATTCTGCCGATGAAGAGTGGGGTGACCAGACTAATTGTGAAGTCCAATCACGAAAGAAGTAACCATGCAGCGGGAACCAATCACACATTGTCTTTGTTGTCTGCGAGATTCTGGCTCGTGCAAGGTAGAGAGGAGATTCGTGACTGGGAAAGAGAGTGCTCTGAATGTCAGAAGAGAAAGGCAAAAGCTGCTAAACCGATAATGGTTCCCCTACCAAAGATTCGACTAAAGCTGCCCTTACGAGCTTTTGCATGAACAGTGGTTGACTTTGCAGGACCATTTGTAACTATCCAGGACAGAGGCAAGAAGAGAACTTAGATACATTTTTTTATTTTCATGCCTATCATTAAGGGCTATTCACCTAGAGATGGCCTATGGTCTGGACACAGATTTCTTTCTGAACGCATTTTATTTCATGGCCAATCAGAGAGGGCTGCCAGATGAGATGATTTCTGATAACGGAACTAATTTTGTAGGCACGAAAAGAGAGCTGAGGGAGCTTGTCAAACAACTTGATTGAGACAAGATTGAGAAATCAGCTGCCAACAAAAGAATCAAGTGGAGTTTCAATCCACCATGGGCACCTCACTTAGGTGGCGTGCATGAGACAATGATCAAGTCAGCAAAGAGAGCAGCCTATGCGATATTGGGAACTGCAGATGTGACCGACGAAGAACTGATGACCACATTTATGGGTGCAGAGGCACTCATAAATTCCAGGCCTTTAACATATCAGTCTGCCAATCCCTCAAATTACACACCCATCACCCCAAATCATTTTCTGATTGGACAAGTAGGAGGCCAGTTTGCTCCTGGATCAGTTGATAATGGCCAGTTCGGTCCCTAGAAGAGATGGAGACAGGTGCAAGAACTAGTGCAACATTTTTGGCACTGTTGGCTGTGAGAGTGGCTACCAACTTTGAATCGTAGGTCCAAGTGGCAGAGGGAACAACAAGATGTCCAAGTTAATGATGTAGTCTTGGTAGGGGTACTGGACACACTGTGTGGGTAGTGGCCGCTTGGTAGAGTCACAGTGGTCTTTCCAGGAAAGGACAAGCACGTGAGAGCTGTCAAAGTCAGAGTTGGCCGCAAGGAATTGTTGAGACCGATCACCAGAATCTGCCCATTAGAACTCCTTACAGAAGATGACACAGAAGAATAGAACAATAGCTAACTTTAAGAGAACTAGAACTATAGTGAACCTTTAAGCTAGAAACACACAAAACTCTTATTGATAGGTCAATGAGCCACTGGCCCATTGAGAAGGGGGAGTATGATGTGAAGGACATTTTAGTGTACTGGAAGTGCGAATACTTAGGTCATGTGGCTTTGAACGCTTAGTGGATGTTTTGCGACCACATGGAGATGTTGTTTACTGGTTTTTAGGGTCGTAATTTGTCATAGAGATTGCTGTTCATTTCAAGTTCAAATAAATGGTTTAATTCAGAACCACCAACATCAAGCTGGTTATCCAGAGACATTTATCAGACTTAGACTGTATTGTCAGTTATAAATCTACTTCTACCATTAGTGCTAATCATATGGCCCCCAAAATATAACAACACGCAATAACATATGCATTAAGGCATTTCTTGTAACGTCCGTTTACAGCATGTTTAAGCAGTTATTCACTTTCATGGGAAGTTGAACTTAGGCACGCCTATGTGCTGTATATGCTGTTCAATGTTAGTTGTAATCATTCCCTGAAGAAGGCTCAGACAGAGACAAAGTGCATTGGAAATAAACAAAAAGGCTTACAACTACAAGAAGTCTTCCTTTGTGCTGCTCACTAGTCTTTGTTAAAAAATTAAAACATTAAAAGAGAAATTAAAAAATTCCAATAACCTCCCAAGCAGGTGGGCTTAGAGGGTAGATCGTAGATCGTAGAGCGTAGAGCGTAGATTGAAGAGAGAAGCTGGTAGAACATAGAGAGTAGAGCGTAGATGGGCTTAGAGGGTAGATGGTAAGATCGTAGAGCATAGATAGAAGAGAGTAGCTGGTGGAACGTAGAGAGTAGAGCCTGCATGATCTTAGAGGGTAGATGGTAGATGGTAGAGTGCAGAGCGTAGATTGAAGAGAGGAGCTGGTAGAACATAGAGGGTAGATGGGCTTAGAGGGTAGAGGGTAGATGGTAGATGGTAGCGCGTAGATTGAAGAAAGTAGCTGGTAGAACATAGAGTAGAATGTAGATGGTAGAACATATAGCGTAGAGCATAGAGTGTAGAGGGTAAATGCAATACAGAACTGTACATTAAAAAGATTATTAAAATACTGTAAACCATAATAACACTTTAATATATATGAATAATAATGAAAGCCAATAAATTACAATTGCAAAAATTACAGCATTGCAGATGATCGATAAACTCACACTCGCAACCCAATATTTTTTATCACTGTACTAGTTTTTTAAGCCTCTAAGCTGGTGTAGAGAGTAGTCAAAAATTCTTGAACTGATAAACCCGTAAATACGTAGAGCATAGAGCGTAGACGGTGGAACATGGAGTGTTGACCATAGATGGAAGAACATATAGCATAGAGCGTAGAGAGTAGTCAGGGTAAACTCAATACAGAATTGTAAATTGAAAACAATTATTAAAACACTGCAATCTCTAATAACACTCAACATTCTCTAAGCGATATAATATTTGCTACAATAACTATACACTTCTACACCTCTATACCACGGTGTACGCATATCCAAGAGAAACAGAGCATAAACATTCAAAATACTACTGTAGAGTTGTAGAGCTCTATAAAAATTTCTACACTTAATCGAGCTTCATAAAACGGGCTGGGTATACCACTATATCCTTAGCAATGAGGTCTTCTACTTTCGCAGTTACTTTCTCTTGCGATGCAAATTTGACACGCCTTGGTTTCTGAGCTATTGGTGTCACCTCTGAGTCGACGTGTAGTTTCAGCTTGTAATCCTTCAGCTTACCAATACCAACAAACACTGTTGGGTACTTAGCCTGAAGAGCTGGGGCTAGGTTCTCACCGACAACATTGCACTGCACGAACTCACTGCTGACACCCAAACCAATTCAAAGCAGATCCAGAGCCTTTGAGGTTTCGTGGCCCAGCAGACACCTTTCACTCTTTTTAACCATCTAATGTGAACTTAACTTCTTGTCACCTGCCGAGATCTCAACTTGAACCTGGCCAATCACTTCCAACTCCTTCCCGCCATATGCATACAGTGGTTTGTGGCAATCCTCCATCTTTGCGTTAAGGCCTTGGGTCTTAAGTTCCTCATATTCTTCCATTCCTAGGAGGTTACTTACTGACCCCGAATCAGTACCTACGCTTGTTATAATGCCATTAACATTTACTTCCAGCACAGCCTCTTTAAGATGGGTTGCATTGCATGTTTCTCCTTGATTCTCTGTGACCAGAAATGCAAAAGCACAGTTCTCCTCCCTGTCAGATGCATCCTGATTTCCCACAAAGTTAGCATTGTAAGATGGACGCCTATCACAAACCCTCTGTTGCTGACCCGTTTTACCTCCAGTTGCATAATTATCACTCTTTCCCTGGCAACACAAAGCAAAATGACCATACAGTGCAGCTCAGATATAAGCAAACCAAAAGATACTCGTAATTTGCATCAGCCGAAAACGCATTAATGCATATACACATACGCACATTCACGTAAACAGTATACGTATGTATGCCTCATTAGTATGTACATGTACCGTGTATGAGCTAACATATTGTTTCTTCTTTTCTTTCTTCTTTTTTATGGTCATTATTGTTTTCGATGGCTTGAAAGCTTGCCACAGAGTGAGAGAGAATTTTCTTTAGTTTGAATAGTTATGCGCATATAGAGAATATGTGTGTATGCCTTCAGACTAGAGCTGGCTGAAAAAAACATTTTGCAGTTTTGCAGTTGAATAGACAATTTACAATTTACTGGTTTCTGCGAAATGGAATTGGGATAGACACTTCATCAATCCCATCTTCAAAGAGCAGACAATTTGTGCCAAGTTGAACAGAAAGGTAACATTCTCTGACAGAAAATGAACACGGTTCATGCAAGTGACCTACCGACACGAGCCGGAACAGAGAACTTTTAGTCAGTGTACTTTCACTTTTACTCAATGTAAACTGCACATCATCAAAACTTTGATAAACACTCTATTCTTCAAAACAAAAGAGTATGTAACATAGATATCATTTCAGTTTCGACAAGAGATCTAGACTCTAGTTGGAACTAATTACAAACAACTTGCTGAGGCATGCTGATACACAAAACTTTTCCTTGAAGAAAAATTAACTAAACATGAGTGGCATGCCATGTATAGAAACTTTGATAAACAATTCTTTCATCAAGGAAAGAGTTATTTTACTGCTTGAATGAACAAGTCTTTCGAATATTCTGAGTGGATTGTTAAAGTGCATAATCGTTCAATGAGACATATAATAGTGTATCGACCTCCATATTCTTCGTTACATCCGGTTTCTGCCTCTGTTTTCTTTGATGAATTCTCTCAGTTTTTAGAGAATGTTGTTATGTGCCCCGAGGTTCTTGTTATCTCTGGAGACTTCAACCTTCATTTAGATGACCTCCGTGACAATGATACCAAGAAATTTATGGATTTACTGGAAACGTTCAGTCTTTTGCAACACGTATCCGGCCCAACCCATCTATCGGGTCATACCTTGGATCTAATTATTACTCGTTCGTCGGATGATGTTGTTCTTGCTTCTCCTAAAGCCACTTTTCCCATCTCTGATCATTTTATTATTCAGTGCCCTATTGGTTTCCCGCGACCAGCTTTATCTTGCAAAGAACTGACTTTTCGTAAACTCAAAAATATTGATATTGCTGAATTCTCAGCTGATATTGCCTCTTCTATGCTTTGTGCAAGTGTACACTGGGACAACATTGATGCCCTCTCCGACTGCTTTAACACGACCCTTAATGACATTTTGGACAAGCATGCCCCGCTTAAGACAATGATTATAAAAAATCGTCCAAAGATCCCGTGGTTTAATGATGACATTAAACAACTCAAGCGTAAACGTCGTCGCCTTGAAAAGAAAGCCTTGAAAACTGACCTCGCTGGAGACTGGAATAATTACCATAGAGTTCGTAATCAGTACTCTGCATCTCTTAAATCTGCACGTGTGAATTATTACTCTAACCTAATTGATCAGTGTGCGGGTGACTCTCGCAAGCTATTTCGTGTGGTTAATTCTTTGTCCAGGGAGCCACTTGAGATGGCTCTTCCAGAGCACGATGATCCCACTAAGCTTGCAAACGAATTTGGCACCTTCTTCCTCAAAAAAATTGAAACCATAAAGGAAAATCTTGACAAGTTTCAAGTTCAAGTGCCTCGACTTGTTCCTGTCACTCCGAAGGAGAATCTGGAGAATTTTTCTTCGTTATCCATAGGAGAAGTGTGTAAGATTGTTCGAGAATCCTCTAATGCCTCTTGTCGATTGGATCCTCTTCCTACATGGCTCGTGAAGTCCTGTCTTGATGTATTAGCGCCCTCTATCACTGAGATGGTTAATCTCTCTCTTCTCAGTGGTTCCGTTCCAGAAAATTGGAGAACCGCTGTTGTCATCCCTCTATTGAAAAAACCTGGACTTGATTTGGTCTACAAGAATTTCCGTCCAGTCAGTAATCTACCATTCATTTCCAAGGTAGTGGAAAAGGCTGCACTTCAACAACTTCTCGCCCACTGTGAGAAAAATGCCCCTCTTCCTAAATTCCAGTCTGGCTTCCATAAGTATCACTCGACAGAGACTGCTCTATTGAAGGTTCAAAACGACATCTTAATGAGTATGGATAATAAGCAAGTGACACTTCTCGTACTTCTGGACCTAAGTACTGCTTTTGATACCATTGAACATTGCATTCTTCTTAATATTTTGCAACAGGATTTTGGAGTCGTCGGAACTGCTTTAAATTGGTTTGACTCATTTCTGTCTGGTCGCAAACAACGTATACTTGTCGGTGATAAGACTTCTGACGACTTCAATCTGAACTGTGGAGTCCCCCAGGGCAGTTGTATGGGCCCTATTTTATTTACTCTCTACGTCTCCCATCTCTTTAACATTATTTCACAGCAACTCCCTTCCGTCCATGGTTATGCTGACGACACCCAGATTTACCTTTCCTTCCGACCTTGTTCTATCCATTCGGAATTTAACGCTGTCTCTGTCATTGAAAAGTGCATCGCTGATGTCTGCTCTTGGTTTATTGGTAATCGTCTAATGATCAATGACGTGAAAACTGAATTTCTAATTATTGGCTCCCATCAACAACTTGAAAAAACATCTATTGATTCTATTATCATTGGCGACACTGTCATTAAACCGTTAGAAAGCGTCCGGAACCTTGGGGCCTGGTTCGATGCTCATATGCGAATGAATGTTCACATTGGCAAGATTTGTAGCAAGGCTTTTCGCGGACTATACAACATAAGACAGTTCAGAAAATTCCTTACCGCGCAATCCACAAAGACACTGATCCACGCCTTTGTATCTTCGCACCTTGATTACTGCAATGCACTTCTATTTGGTCTACCTAAATACCAGATTGATCGTTTACAGAAAGTTCAGAATGCCGCAGCTAGAGTGATTTTTCGGATTGCGAAATTTGATCATATCACACCCGCTCTTATCGACTTACATTGGCTCCCAGTATCGTTTAGAGTTCAGTTTAAATTGCTTCTTCTTGTTTACAAGGCACTACACAACCAAAGTCCTTCCTACATAAATGATCTTTTATCCCTGAAACCAGCTACTAATTACGCTCTTCGTTCGTCTGCAAAATCTCTTCTGGTTGTTCCAAAAGTCAACTGCTCTACACTTGGGGATCGGGCCTTTGCTCATGCTGCACCTGTTTTATGGAACTTGCTGCCATTAACTATAAGAACAAGTAGCAGCCTCGCCATTTTCAAAAAGCAACTGAAAACATTTCTTTTTAAGAAAGCTTTTGACTTGTGGAAATAGTTTTAAAGTTTAGCATAGTTGTGGTAATAGTTTTAAAGTTTAGTGATTTCCATTTATTCATTTATTTTAACTTAATGTAAAGCGCTTTTGAGTATGTTTGTATAGTTCTAGCGCTATACAAGTCTATAATTATTATTATTATTATTAATGAACAATTTGTGTCAAACAGAGTCAGAGTTATCTTTTTTTCGCTGAGAGATCTTATCGGAGTGCTTCAGACAACAAACATTTCACAAGCGACTTGCCAACGCTTGCCGATACACTGAACTTTTCCTTGAAGAAAAGATCACTAAGGGTGAGCAATGCGCTATAAAAACTTTGATAAACAATTTGTTCATCTAGGAAATAGTATTTCTACTGTTTGAATAAATGATTTGTGTCGAATAGAACCAGAGATGTCATTTTTTTGACCAGGCCACGGATCAAAACTCTTCTTGTGGTTTCATTCCTATTCTCAAAACTAACTGGGAGTTGATGTAAAGCCAAAGGCGATATTTTCGTTTAAAAACTGCAAGGACTGCTTGCAAAATAATTCTTTGCCCCGGTGAGTTGTTCACAGCCGTAAACTGCAAAGTAAACATTGCATGTAATATTTGGTAAATGAAAACAATGACATGTTAAAATAAGTAGTTCAGGTGACTGTTTCAATTTTCTTCCCAACTTTTTGGCAGCTAAAGATCAAGCAAGTGTTAATAAATGGTAGTTTGTTGGTGAATTTGTGAAGTGATCGAAAACTTGAAATATCATAGCTTTCACTAATGTTTTTCACAATTTGCAAATTTCGTGTTGAAGCCTGGCACTTTTTCATTCCAGAAATGTTCTTTGTTTGTCCAACAATGCTTCATATAAAGAAAACTTAGGGAAGGTATAACAAAGAGACATATACGTGAGTATATACAGTACTGTGCAAAAAGAATGCAAACGAATTTCCTCGAAATTCGGCTATTGTTCCCGCGAAATATCCTAGAAATTTCGAGCGAAGAATCGTGATTTATTGGACGATATTTCGAAGAAAATTCGTTGAGCGACACGAAAATTCGCTAATCTAAGAACAGTATTTCGATGAGATTTCACCAGAAATGAAACGAAAATTTGCGTAGCTAAACGAAAAATCACAATCCTGAAACGATATTTCGTTGAGTGTCGGTAAGCGTATGGTATTTATGAATGAATGGAACTGACAACTGTACACACAGCCCTTCGACGACCTTCAAAACAATTAAGCTTAAGCAATTAAGCTGAGTGTCAACACAACCCGAATGAAACTATTCAAAAGAATTCACAAGATATTTCAAAAACCTACAAGCTTAACGTTTATTCGATCAATAGTTTGTGTATGAAGAGATACAACAGTGTGATGCCCTTACCAGTTCGACTGTCAATAACGTTCTATCTAAGCTTACATTCTCCTCTGTTGTGAAGTCCTTCGACTTTCCTTTGCCGTTTATCATTCACAAACAACTCAACATGTCGAGTCTCCTGTCGAGGCGTGGTGTTAACCTCCACTGCCGTAAAATGAATGCTTAGCGTGCGCTGGTAACGTCAAGAAATGCGCCCTCGAATTCCCTCATGGACTGACGCCATTTTGGATTTCATTCCATTGTTTACCCTCCATATAAGGAAGGTAGGTCCCAGTCTTCAGTGAGTTGTGTGTGTGTTTGTAACAGGCGAACGAGACGTACATGTATTGGTATGAAACAAAAACTTAACTTTTCCAGTTCAGACGTCTTTAAGTGTACACTAGTTCATGTCTATGAGCTATTTAATTTAAAAGGGGGTTTTATATAGGTGATGAAAGACAAGTTATTGGTTATAATCATTCAAAGTAGTCGCTTTGTGAGTCACTGCGCAAGTGAAAGTGCACAAAAGAAACCGCTTTTTGAAGTTTCTGTTTGCATGAAGATAAATTGTCTACATTCTTCGGCTTTTTCTTTGCCGAGTAAAGTTTTATCAAAAAATGGTTAAATTGTGATACAAAGTAAACACAGGGTTGAGACGGCATTACCGCATTGTATTGACAGCTAGTTGGGAGAAAATATATCCTGGCGGGGCTCAACAGGAGAATATATTTTCTACCAACTAGCCGTCAATGTAATGCGGTAATTACATTATAATGACGAAACATGGATTTTAATCTTGTCTATTTATTGCCAAATACAAATACAAATACAAGAATAGAACAGCAAAAGTGAAAAAAAAAGATTCCCAAACCTAGATCTATAGAAACATTGTGCCTACTGTTGAGAGGTAAAAAAAAATGCCTAAGCTTGTCTATTTTTATTTCTGGTGTTTTGGCATCTCTTGCCGATGCTAACTTTGCAAGTTTCCCACATCCTGTTCAGCTCCTCAGAATTTCGGCACTGGTATCCGAATGTCTGCACAACTTCCGCTGGAAAAAAAGAGAAACTATGAATAAGTTTTGTGAAAATTCTCCATCCTTAACCATCCTTGTTCCTTTATGGTTTATTATTATCTCTTTGGTGTCTTTTTATCTTCAATTTACTTAATTTTCAGGTTTCTTTCAGTGAAATGGAAATTTTGTACCCGGCCAAAATAACTCAAAACACCGCGACTGAGCTCCTTTAAGTATATTTAGGTCATGATAAGACAAACGTAATGCTATGTTTTTTTTTCTTTTAAAATACGGTATATTCAAGTTCATAACAGTATGTTTTAGCAGCCTAAACATACTTTGTTTTGTTGTCAGAGACCGGCGTTTTCAATATGTCAACTAAGCTTACCCTTTATCGCAGCTATAATCTTCTGGTCAAGAGCATCAAAGTCTTTTGTGCCGTGGACGGTAGAGCGCATTAAGACGTCCTTTGAAAACAGCTTATCCACCAAGCATTGTGTTTTTTATTTTAATCTGGAGTAGATGCGGGGAGGTGTGTTTTCAATTGGTCCACATTTTAATAGTTCATTGTTTACTGAGTCGGTTTCATTAAAGGAAAGGCACTGCGGCACGTTAATCAGTGTCAACCAGTGCTGTTTTGCTTAGCTTCAGTGAATTAAACTCTTATTGAAAGCATCCCGCGGACTCAGTGTCTTTATAAAATAAATTATCTTTAGTCTGTTCCATTGAACTAAACAGTATCTTTAGTTTAGTGAAACAGATTTAAAGATAATTTTAATATGTCAATGCGTTGTTTTGTGTTTTTTTTTCTTTCGTCGATTTCGTTATCGTTTATAATGCGCTATTTTGCTTCGGTAATATTTGGGCGCTCGGGATGTTAAACTTGCTTGTTGACGTCACGATGATCCATTTGCCAACTCTAGATCTGTTTTGCACATTTATATTGCAAGGAAACATTGCTTTCAAATACTAATGTGAAGCGGGATGAAGCCAAATTTGATCCGAACTCTTAGCGAATAATTTAGCAATTTACCACGTAACAGCAAGCACCATCAGTACTCGCTTATAAAAAAAAATTAAAGAAAGCCAAAATACTCAGAGCTAGTCCCAGAAAGAACTCTTACGCTACAAAGGTAGGTAAAAGAGGATAAAAGATAACTGTTTCTGTTTTATTGGTCATTGACTTTCCTCAGATTGGTGGCTCCTAAAGGAGCCGTTTTTTTAAAGTTCATCAAGAACTTTTAGTACTTGGTTGCTGCTCCATGTAATTCAACCACAGCTGGAATGGCTTTGTACAAGACATGGTCAATATATCTCGCACATTTCGTTGCATCCACCTTCTTCCTCCAAAACTTCTTAATGCCGTCGATCAGTTCCTGTTTTGAGCGGGGCTTGACCTTTGTTTCCAGGTAGTATTTCAGCTCGTGCCAGAGGTTCTCAATTGGGTTTAGGTCTGGGCTCTCCGGGGGGGTTGGCCACCAGTTGATCCCATTCTCCTCAAAGAACGTTTTGGCTGCTCGTGAAGTGTGCTTAGGGTCATTGTCCTGCATGAAGCAGTGATCCGGGAGCTGCGCGTTGATGAAAGGTACCAGATGGCTTTTAAGGATATCGCAGTAAAGGTCAGCGGCCATGATTCCTTCGAAGATGCAAATTTTCGTCCCACCTTGTCTGCTTATTCCAGCCCAAACGTGTAATTTCAGCGGGTGCTTCGGTTTAGGCTTTCTTCTTGCAGGTTCGCCGACTTTCCTGTAACATGTACGGCGAAATTGTTCAAGGGAGACTGAGCATTCATCAGTAAAAATGACGTTGTCAAAAGTATCGCCGGTCTCTAAAACTTTCTGGGCGAACTCTAAGCGTTTGACTTTGTTCGCATCTCTAATCAGCTGACAGTATCTCGTTCGTTGAAGAGTCCAGCCCTGCTGTTTTCGGGATCTCCGCACTGTTGATGGATGGACCACGACTCCACGTCTGGCTAACTTCTTTTGGATCGCGCGGCCGGTTGTTTCATCATCCTTCCGCATCTGATCTTCTATAAATGCTCTGGCTTCAGCATTTAACTTTCTGGGTCTTCCAGTACTCGTTCCTTTCTTCGTGGATCCCGTGAGTTTCAGTTTCTTGATTATACGCATGACCGTTGCGAAACTGACTTTCAAATCTTCTCCTTTTAACACCTTAAACATCTCCACTGGATGAAGACTTTGTCGATAAAGAGACTCAATTCGAGTATGCGTGTAGTTTGATACGGTGGGCATGATTGCTCAGGAGTAACTGACGATCGATCTTTGAATGTATGGATATAAACAATGGTTGCCATGTTTACGCGACCATTTGCATCACACTGTGAGCATGGAGATGAAGTCTCAGGAGAGTTAATGAACTGGGTAAGTTTGAATTTTTAAATACAGAGGGATGTTTACATCTGTTTTCGAACATTGTTCATAGAGCGAATTTTCGTGCGACTTTTCGCCGCGCTGCGAACTCTTTCTCTCGAAAGTTTGTTACTCTCAACGATATTTCGCGTGAATATTCGTGCGGTCTTGCGAAGAAGAGCCCGAATTATCGTTTTGATTAAAACAATAGACCTTTCGAAAATTCGTCGAACTTCGTACGAAAAATCGTTTCACTCGAAATTTCTTTAAATTTCATCGAAAAGCACTGAAAAGTCGCGAAAAGTAGTGAATTTCGTTTGCATTCTTTTTGCACAGTACTGTATGTGCATATGTGTGCGTATTGACATACACGTATACACAAAAGACGCGTGTATAATAAGTGTATGCGTAGTTTGCTTGTATCTGAGCTCCCACACTGCACATTTCTTTCCTTTTGCTGGACAGCTCCTATCAATGGGCAGATGTCCCTCTCTTATCATCCTCTATTTCCTGTCTTGTCTTCACTGCATTGACACTGTCTCCTTCCACTGCCACTGGATTCACAGTCATGTTTGCTGCTTGTCGCCCAGCCGCTTCTCAAGCATGAGCTTTGTCTAAGGTCTCTTCCAGTGTAATATTTCTTTGTTTAAACAGTTTCCTCTTCAGCTCAAAATCCGTTAGCTTCTCAATCAGCTGATCCCTCAAATTGTCGTTCAAACTTGTTCCAAAATTGCAATGCCTCGCTTGTTTTCTTAGACGTACCATAAACTGGTCAACGGACTCCACATCCTGCAGTGGCAACTGACGAAAAACATGATGCTCGTAAGGAATATTTTCCTCGACACAAAAGTAGAAATCCAGCTTGCGAATAATGACCTTGTAAGCGTTGTCGCCCTCTTCCGGCATAGGACCAGGATCTTGTAGGTCTTCGAATATGTCTTGTACTTCCATCCTGGCAAAATGCATAAGTTGAGACGTCTTCTTATGAACATTCTCAGTGCCCTTTCCTTCGGCATAGTATTCAAATGCGCACTTCCATTTATGCGACTTTCGAAGCAGGTCCGGTTAAATCCAATGGTGGTAAGTGCTTCTCCGTCATATTTGGAGCTTACTTGTCGCAAATGTAGTATTCCCAGAAGCCACTAAGGTCAATTACTCGAGCAACACAAAGTCGCACTTCAAACTCACGCTCGCACACACATGCACACACACTTGCTTGGTCATGTGACCACTGTTCATAGTCCTGGATGTCCACAGGACACCACAGCCTCTCTCCATCCAGTATAAATGGGTACGGGCAAATTTAATGCTGGGGGTAACCCTGCGATGAACTAGCATCCCATCCAGAGGGGAGTAGAAATACTCCTAGTTGCTTCAGGCTAAGGAAACTGGGATGAGGACCGGCCGGATGGGCCACTTGGCTCGTATGCAGACTTGGACATAGTCTCTCCAATACACTTTTGTCCAGAGGTTCAAATGCCTTTGAGTGGTGCAAACATTTGGTTTGAAAACTGATTCAATCTTGTATGTTTGCCAAACAATGAACAAGATGTATTCCATCTGGTGTAGGTGGAAGGCTGGGAAAATGAGAAATGATGTGGGAACAAGAATTGCAGGAGAGTATTTCCACAGCCTTTTTGAATAGTCCATTAGTGTTTACAGAACCTGTATGTAGGTTGCTAGAAACATGCCATTGGATAAATTGTTTCTATTTCTCTTAACAAAATGCTGGGTAAAAAGAGGGGAAAATCACTCAGACACTTACTTTAATTATTGAACCGTAAATTCTTTTTTCTGGCATCATCATTACATAGGAAGTGTAAATAGGAAGGACATACGTCTTGATATAGTAGAAGTGCATCAGTTAGTGGTTACTTTCTTACAGGGTGTGTTCTGAACTCATGTACACAGGTGTTTGCTTGGGGTTGTGGTCCATGCCTTGGGACGGGCTCTGTAGATGCTACATCAGCAAGGCCAAGGTTAATTGATGAACTGCAGTCAACTTGTGTTATTGATATTGCAGTAGGAGACAGCCACTGTCTTGCACTTTCTAAAGGTTGGTGTAGAGGTTGCTTTTGGGTCAGTTTCATGACCTGGTAAAGACTTACATGTATGATAACTACATTAACAAAAGTACATGTAATTTTTGGTCAGTTTCATGACCTGGTAAAGACTTATGACAACTACATTAACAAAAGTACATGTAATTTTTTTTTTGAAAAAGAAAAACACTTGCATTGGTTTCAATAAGATATGAAGTGGTGGCTGCAGTGGTGATGTGTCTGTCAGACAGCTGTAACAGAGCCCCATAGCAACTTCCTCTGGAGGGCAAATTTTTGAAAACTGCTAAGTAAACATAGATGATGATTCATAACAGAATATCTGCTGGAACTCTGGCAGGTGTTAAGGATGTTCGTGCTAATTGTTTTTGTGCATCCTTACTGCACATGCTAATTCACACGCCACGTCCTGCATGAGAGCGTGTGGTAAGTGATAAAATGTGACCCTCCATACGAAAACATGTCTTATCCACAAAAGCGTTTTCTAGGGGGTTTGAGGTCGCTCTGAAATCCTTTGGAAACCCTTTGCAAGCCTGCAAATAACAGTCAGTCATCGGACAATTGTCCGGTAAATTTGAGGTTTTGACAGATAAAAGCTTAGCCTGGTCGGAGACTCTGACCGGGCATTTCTGCTAAAGATTAGTTTCACTGAAAATTTGTGGCCGAATATGGGACAAGTTATTTTGTTATACTGCCACACAATACTATGCAAAAAAGCTTTGTTATCGGTTCTGTTTTTATTCCAATGCTGAGAATTTTATCACGTGCAGTGCGTCGTCTCAAATGTTATGTCGAATTGTAAACACATTACATCAGCACCACTATTCTACATTTTGCAGTGGCATTGTGAAAGATCTTGAAGCCCCACTTAGTCTGAATTACGTTCGTCTGAAAACTACTAAAAACTGAGGTTTGTTACCACCAAGTGTTGTGGAATTAATTTTCAGTCGTAATACATTGACCCGATTAAAATATTATGGAAATTGAATACATGGCCCAAATACTCACGTTTCGTTTATCTGAATGCAATCGCTTTCAAAAACTTTAAAACCTCTAAAACGTAACCAAATATTTTTCTAGTCCGTATCATCAAAAATCAGTTTAATTTTTAACTCTATAGTTTTTTTTACGTCTGTCAGTGTGGTTGAAATATAGTTTCTGTACCACAGACATGTTTTTTTGTGAAAAGCGTGAATGTACAAATTAGTCATGCTTTATAGTCATGAACACCTCCAATTCCACATTTTAAATAATTACGCAAATTTTTTATTCAATTGACCCCGAAAACTTTCAGAGGAAACTTTCTTTCACAAAAAGTTGAAGAATTCATTTCAGCCAATTTTCAAGTCTCTGAATGTTATTGTGAGGTTTTATACTGACAAGCTGTCCATGCGGGAGATTGTTTCATGGCTTTTCCCGTTTTCCTTAGACATAGTGGGAAACTTGTTATGTTGGAAACGTTTGTGACTAGGGGTATAAACGTTTGTAAATTTGTCAATTTTCAACAGGTAAAATAATACCAGACGTGATGTAAAGGTCCCCTTGCTGGTGCTAGTAGCGATTTTACACTCAGTTGACTTTTAAGCTATTCAAATTTGCAACCAATATTTTGGCGAAGAGTCTACACTGAAATATCAAAATGTGTCATGTCTCTTTTTAATTTCTAACGTCAAACAATTTTTTTGTCCGGCTAGACTGGCTTTTTGTCAGGTCAAAACTTGTCCTTGTCCTGACAAATGACCTGCCTATAGACAAAAATTATTTGCAGGCTTGCTTTGGAAACCCTTTGGAAATGCTTTGAAACCCTTTTGAAATCCTTTGGAAACCCTTTTGAAACACTTTGAAACCCTTTTGAAATGCTTTGAAACTCTTTGGAAACCCTTTGGAAACGCTTTGAAACCCTTTTAAAACCCTTTGGAAACCCTTTTGAAATGCTTTGAAACCCATTTGAAACCCTTTTGAAATGCTTTGAAACCCTTTGAAACCCTTGAAATGTTCCATGTACTCTTTGAAAACCCGATTTGAAAGAGTTGGCGAAAAAATATTCTCCTAGTTTGCATTCGCTGGCAAATGCACGACAGCACTGCATATTAATTTTTTTTTTTGCAGAAATGTTATTTTGCGGCATGACTCGGTACTGATTTATTTATAGTTGTGGAAAGATCAAAAGACATAACGCCTGTAAAACTTCTCCTAAGTTTAGTGGCGAAAATTGCAGACGTTTGCGAATGTAAACGCGAATAGGTTATTGTTTCCATGCGAGATCAACGACACGCATCATTTGCATATTTGCGTGAGGTGCGACCTTTTCTTTTGAATATTTTGTTTACTACTGTGTAATTCTGCCTACGTTTTCTCTAAACTAATTCTCAAGCTTTCCGAAGAATTTGAAATTATGTTTTCCACTTAAACTGTTTACTCGTTACAAAACTTTTTGCTTTCTTGTGAGTAAATTTGAAACATGTCGGCTTTCGATCCTGCTAACGAACTATTTAGACTCTGTAATTTGTTAAAAGCATTGTTAGTTCAGTTCGAATGGTTTTCGTTCCTTCTTTTGAGTAATTTTTGCTGTCTGTGTAAAGTTATCATGAACAGGCCGACAATCTGCTAGTGATATACGTGAATGAGTGTTTTATTGCTCTGACCGGCGACGCACGTTGCGTTACAACCACAATGAGAAGATCACAATTTATGGAAATTATAATCACGTTCAAGGAGTCTCGTTACAGTGCATTTGAAAGGTTTAGGTCTCATTTGCACATTTAGCAAAGCAACACTGTTGTATAAATTCCCTTTTTAACTAGTCAAAAACAAAATAAATGGATAATTAATCCAGATGGCAGCATGTTTACCAGGTTGTCGAGTCCAACACGTGATGAAATTCATGTCACAGTGTTTAATGTTTGTTTTCCCCTTCTATTGAAATAATGTCGCCTTGAATTGAAAAGTGCAAAGCACGTCATAGAACACTTGATTAAACTTCCTATTTATAAACAGAGAGCATTTCACTGTTTGAATCACTGATTTATCCCAAATAGAACCGGAGAAATTTATTTTTCATTACTAGCTGTGATGCTACAGGAGACAGTAAGCCAGTTAACGGGATGGACGTGGAAAGAAAACCTTTTGCTGGCGGAAAAACTAGTTAAGAGTGCAAAGCGCGTCATCGAACACTTCATTAAACTTCCTATTTATAAGCAGAGAGCATTTCACCGTTTGAATCACTGATTTATCCCAAGTAAAACTGGAGAAATTTATTTTTCATTACTAGCTGTGATGCTACAGGAGACAGTAAGCCAGTTAACGGGATGGACGCTGAAAGAAAAAAACTTTCCCTGGCAGAAAAACTAGCTAAGAGTGCAAAGCGTGTCATAGAACCCTTGATTAAACTTCCTATTTATAAGCAGAGAGCATTTCGCCGTTTGAATCATTGATTTATCCCAAATAGAACTGGAGAAATAGTTTTTACTTTTTAACTGTGACAGTACCTTACAGTATTGTGTTACCACTCATGTGCCAAAAACATACACATGCTTGAACACTGAACGATCTGAAAAACCATGAAAACCAAAGTGGTCGCATTGGCTTCTCATGTTTTGCCATTGGAATATATTTTATGCAAAGAAGTTAAGCTGGTAGCTGATTATGGAATATGCTCAGGTACGCTAATTTTTTGATGTCAAAAATGCGACAAACTAATACAGGGCGAGCAAGTGATTACTTGAATTTATTTCGGTCTTGTCGAATTACAGGTCTAACAACTCAAACTGAAAGTTCAATACTCATACAAAATTCTTTGTTTGCTGTTATTAGCTTTTTATCAATTGTTTCGTGTCAGTAATCCCGGTACTAGATAATTATGCTCTGTGGCGGTTCGAACAATAACACTTCTTCGTAACTTCCATTCAATTTTTGCTTGCTGTTTAAATGGATGCAACGTTTCGTTAAAGGGTTTCAAAGCTTTCATAGGATAGGGAACCTGTTTGCACTGCCTTAAAAACAATAATAAACCTTTGGTAACTCTTTTGAAACCTGTTGCTAACACTTTTAAAAGTTCTTTGGAAACCCTTTGGAAACCCAGTTTCAAGGGGTTTCAAAGAGTTTCAAACCCTTTGGAAACGCTTTAGAAAATCATTAGAAACCCCTTGGAAACCCTTTAGGAACCCGGTTTCAATAGTTTAAAACCCTTTGGAAACGCTTTGGAAACGCTTTGAAACACTTTAGAAATCCTTTGGAAACCCTTTGGAAACCCTTTGGAAACCCTTTGGAAACTCTTTAGAAACCCCCTGGAAACCCTTTAGACACCCAGTTTCAGTAGTTTGAAACCCTTTGGGAACGCTTTGGAAACCCTTTGGAAACTCTTTAGAAACCCTTTGGAAACCCTTTGGAAACTCTTTAGAAACCCTTTGGAAACCCTTTTGAAACCTGGTTTCACCCAAATTGCCATGTTTCATAAGACGTGTTTTCGTATGGAGGGTCACAAATGAACAATGATAGGGCAGATGGCCATTGCTATGGCTTTGCCTGGATTTAACGGTCTTGGACGTTTGGTGACCCCTATTTTTCTTTTGATGGATCATTTTCTCTACTGATTTTCTATGTTTAGCAAAAAAATGAAGAAAATCTATCGATTGGAAGTTTGACTTTTTTGCAAAATGCACCATGGAATTCTGTTTTTTAGCTCTTCGTTTATCTTTGCAACGGCTTCAAATGCCTCTTCAAGGGTTAAGTTTTGTGAAAACGTTGGTAACATTTGGAATTATTTATGCAACAGACCCACTTCTACACTTCTACCTTTGATATTTTTAGCTACAAACCCCTGTAGACCATGCTGAATTATGTGCGCTAATTTTTCAAAATAAGGGTAGTTTTCCACACACTTTATCTCTGAAACGAAGTCGGTGACTCCCAAATTTCTCTGCATTTCTGACACAAGTAACTGATTATCTGACTGCGTAAAAATTTTAAAAAAATCTATCAAGAGGAAAATTTTCGCACGAACGTCCTTAAGTCTTAGTGAAAGCACTGACTTCTCAATGATAAAAATGGTGCTGTATAACCAGTTCAGGGATCTGTATTTGCAGTTGTTCAGTCGTCCAAGACGACTAACAAATAGTATGGACGACCAAAACAACACGAAGAGTCGTCCTCTGGACGAGTTTAGTTTGACTTTACCGAAAAATAAAACATTTCTTTAATTTTCTTATGGGTTCCTGCATTCTAACCACTTGTTATCCATTTGGAACTTTGAGAAAACCAAGAAAGATTGGCAGCTTTCTTTTGCAATAAAAATCATCATTTTTTCCGCCAACTTTGATGATGCCGTATTTTCCAGTTTTCATTTCAACCACTGATCCTCTGCACTGCATCTGCATCCATGGAAACATGTAGTACAATCACATCAGCTGTTTCGATCAGGATGTGGCATTTAGTAATGTTAACACTTCAGAAAAACAATCCAAATACGAGCAGGAAGAATGAAAGCGTTCCTTTCAGCCTCATGACAGTTGAAGAGACCTAGGTTTTCATTTGTACCTAGATTTTCTGTGTCCACCAACTCCACAACATCAACTGCCACCACTATGGACATGATGTTCTGCGAGACTGGTCATGTGAAAATACTAAAAAAGTAAACTTTCTGTTTACAGTACATGTTGTTCAATTGCAATTCTTCCCTATTGAATGGGCAAGTGAAATATTGCCAGGGCAAGTACATATGTCATCTGGCATACTTGCCTGGCTGACGACCTGGAGAAAAAACCAATATGGATACAGTACAGCCCAAAAGTAATGCACGCGCAACAACTTCTTTTTGCGTACGTAAGAAGTCAACTTCTTGCGGATTCTTGAAGGTCGCTTGCGCTTGGATCCTACAAGCCGAAAGAACTTCTTTACGGTTAGAAGTTAAAACCGCAAGAACTTCTTGTTTGTTTGTTTTGTTAAAATTCATCCTCTGGATGGCAATTAATCTGGTGGATAGCGTTATCCAGCCTTTGAACAACCTGGGCCAGGTTCGTATGTGACTACGCGAAATAAGCGAAAGCGTTCGATAAATTGCGAGCAAGCGCTGAGCATTTCGATCACCAACACAGCATTACAAACAGATCTTGACAGTTTGACCTGCAGGAACTTCTTGTGCCTTCTTGCGGCTTGTGGTAAGATTCATAAGTTCTTGCGTTGTCTTGCGGTTAGATTTTCAACTTCTTGTGGCTTCTTGTGGTTAGACTTCCAACTTCTTGTGTTTCGAAAGTTCTTGCGGGTAAACTGCAAAAACACGGCATTTTTACTTCTTGCGGTGGCTTGCGTGTTCTTGCGGTGCAAGAACTTCTTGTGCCACTTCTTGCCCGTGCAATATTTTTGGGCTGTACTGTAGCTGCAGTTGACATCAGTGACTACATTCTGACACAACTTGATAATTAACATGTACTTTGTATCGCTTTCATTTGTTTTTTGGTTAGATTTGCATGTGTATGCTTGGGGAAATAACTCAATGGGTCAGTGTGGCCAAGGACACTGTAATACACCTGTTGCAAAACCAGCCAAGGTTGTTGGTTTGGATGGCGTGCCTGTTCATCAGATTGTTGCTGGAACTTCTCATAGTTTGGCTTGGACTGCTTTACCATCTGAAAGGTTTTCTACCTGTAGTTATTTATTGTGTTACTGAGCAGGCACTGAAGATCAGGAATTTGCATTGAAATATTATACTGATGTAAGGTGTCTTAAGAAGACAGTTATAACACTCACTGTACCAAGTTTCTAAATAGAACATGAATTCACTATTGATCAGATAGGTGTGACAATACATGCACTAGTGGATATGGTAAAACTACACATACATACATGTTCAAAATGTATATGTTTCAAAGGATGCAAGTTAGATTAGAGTTTGATGGTGCAGTTGGTGTTACTGTGTATGTGATGTAGTTGTCTGAATACTTTTTGAGAAGATTTGATTCTATTTCCCCAAACAAGTTTTAAATTGCCATTACTAACTAATAGTTATTACCAAGAGTGAGGTCTTTACTGGAAAATCTCAAACCAAAACCTTGCCGTATTGACTGAGCAATAGCAAAAGAAAAGTTTTCATGCAACTCAGGCTTTTACTCATAGTTCTGTTTTAACCTGCAGGGCCTTCAATCACTGACACATCATTGCTACTCTGGCCTTTTAATCATTCTCTCTCCCACTTCTTCATGCACTTTTCAGTGTTGTTTGCTATACTAAAGTACATGGAACAAGGAGCTCGGGCAAATTTCACTAATCCAACCTTTCACAGGGGATGTGGGTGGGTGTTCCAACTACTGATGACACTGATTGTTGTTTTAAAGTAAAAGCACCATTAATCACCTTGTTTCCTGTCACAGGCAAACAATTTCTTGGCATCGTCCCTACTGTGTGGAGTTGGATGAATCAACATTTGGTGTGTTGAATAACTTTTTGGAGAAAAATAATGTAGGAATGCAGCAAGAACAGCGCACTTGTTCATTTTTTGACACAAGGTATTGTGGAGTGACCTATATACATTACTCTGTGTGACTATTGCTCTATGAAAAATTTATTTTCTCAGCCATCCAGTTGAGTGTATAAACTTGTGATGACATTACTGAAGAACACTGATGTAAGACCTGATCACTAACCTCTCATTGTGCAAATGTAAACGTAACATTATCACGAATCCAGTAACAAATTCACAGCCAAACGATTAAAATTACTGTTATAATTGTAACGGACAAAAATATTTCTTAACCTAGCAATAAAATAGACAACCAGTCTAGGAAAAAGCCTGTTGCTTTTACTTGCTTGGCACTTGTCTCTTTGTCATGTGGAATAACTCCTGACTACCAAAAATGCTTTACACGGAAGCAGCAACTGAACTTGTTAAATGATCAGCATTTTCCTCGCCAGAAGTGCAGAAAATAGTCCACGAAATGAAAGCCAAGGGCTTCACTGTACAAGTTGTTTGATCCTGAATGAAATTTGAGTCACTTGCTCAACACATTGCTCAGCATGTGATAAAAATCTGCACCACTGAATTTAATCTGAGGTAAAATAAATGATTTCTTTTTTGTGAACAAATATTATTGTATCATTTTTGGGTACACTGTATTAAACCCTCGCTATTTCTCTGTTGTATTTCCTTCTCTTAGTTTGTAGCCTCTAGGTTGTTTCCTTTGTGAATTGTGGTTGAAAATATTACATTCCGCAACTGCACAAATGATATGAAGTGAACTTATCATTACAAACATTCGATTTTTGTTTGACATGAAAAGAGCCAGGAATTAATTGACATTAGATCAAACTTTTTTTGATACTAACATGTAGCATAGTAGCAGTTTTTTTCACATATTTTTTATTGCTTTTGCACACACACACAGACAAAAACTTTACAAACACATAACTTTCATTAAAACTGTTCTACTAACTTAAACGCGACTAATTACAGTGACTGCTAATACTTTACATGCAAGTAACTTATATTAATACAAAGATACCAACGATAACACAAGTAATTACAATAACACTAGGACTAGTTATATTTTGTTTGACAAATCTAAACATATATTCTAAGTGTTTTAATTTACAGTATATCCCTTATTGTTATTTAAAATATACATAGAGGAAGAGAAATAAGGAGAAGAAGGGGAACTTTGCATTGTAAAACATTAATTAATCTTTTCGATTTTATATTTGTATTTTATTTCATTGATAAAATCAATGATCTGTAGTGGTGGTGAGCTATTTTGGAAAAATGTTGGCCAGTTTGATATCTTTTAACTCAGTAATGATTGTGTCGGTAGCTCCTTGGCATCTTAACTTATGTGAAATTTCTATGTCATTAGGTGTTATGTTGACATTTAATGCTTTAGCAACATTCAAGACTACCTCTTCTGTCGACATATAACAGCTCTCTGGAACTCCTGATATCTCCAGCGAATTCTTTCTTGTATACTGCTCTAAGTCATCAAGAGATTGCGTTTCTTCCTTCTGTTCTTTAAGTTTTTCTTTGGCAGGTATGAGTTCATTCTTAAGAGATTCATTCTCCTTTGTTATGCGTTGGACTGATTCTTTCATCTTTTGAAATTCACGGCCTTGAGAAACTACTGATAATTTCAGCGCCGACATTTCCTCTTAAGGTTTTTGTTGTTGAGTAGGATATTGTTTACAGAGCACTGTAATACCACCAACATGCTTCGTAAATCTGACAGAGTGGGTTCAACTTCAGATTTCTCTTGGTTGTCGTTATCGGCCATGTTCTCGGAGGTCTTGACTTGGCGCTTTGCTTCCTTCACTTCATTTTCTACAGAGTCTTGGGCTCCTCTCTTGTTCTTTTTCAAATTTTCAGGCATAAGATGGCATTTAAGTTTTAAAGTAGAGCGAAAATTCGGCCTAAGAGGTAGGGAGAGGCTTCCGCTCAGAAAGCGCAACCACTCAAACGGACGTCACGCACGCTCTCCATAGTAGCAGTTGCTTTTGATATACATGCCAGCTTCTTGCGAGTAATATATTCCATACCAAATGCTTCTGTAGTCAGTTCTTCTCAATAGAAATGACATGCGTCTTGTGAAAAATGTGACAAGAGGTGGTAACCTGCTTTTGAGTGGCACTGTAGATTATGAATTCAAGATAATAATTTAATTGTCAAGAAATTGTTTGTCCCAAATTTAGGATAATTTTCTGAGGGTGAAACCTTTTCAATTCGTGTTAGTGTTTCATTCAAAGAAGGTGAGATATGATAATATGCTACTGATACTTTCAAATGTCTATGTAGTTTTTCCAACATTAATAAATCTGCACTATTAATAGTTGTCAGCATAATTATAATAAGCATGGTCTGCTGGTTGAGTAAACCAACTGACTTTTGTTATTGTTCTAACACTTCAATGTATGTTTGTGGGAGGCTCTTTGGCCTAATGGTCAACACTCTGCACTCCAGACTGATTAAAATCATAGTTACAATTACAGAAAGATTCAACTGTATTTACACCTTTGACGTATTGTGCACATTTCACGTCAGACCATTATTTTTGGTTATTTTTTTGTCAGTGAATGCCATCAATTCACCTTGCTGTGTCTTGAGCTTCTCTCAAATCACTTGTCACTAGCCTCAACTGCAGGAGCTTCAGCCTGTGTACTTGGTAAACACACTCGTCCCTTGAGGCTTTTGCTCTTTAGACTGTTGGACACAACTACATCTGAGGACATACAAGAGGTTAGTTATTTTGGAAGCTTGATCATCTCTAAAGGCAATTTTTGGGTGTACAGAAAATCTACTGGACAACACAATTCTAAGAAATACTTTTCAGAAATACTTGGCTATATTCAGAAATTGAAGCTTGGTCAAAATTAGTTTTCTTTAAAGGCAATTTTTGGGTAATACAGAAAATTTACAGCACAGTTTTCATTGATTCTTGGGTATTTTCACCAGTCAAGCATTGCATGGCACAAGTCACACTCCCAAACAGGTCTTCATCAGTGAAAATAGCCAAGAATCACTGGAAGTTATTTCTTAGAACTTTGTTGTGCTGGAATAATATTTACGTCAATGTCGAGGAAAAGGTTGTTATTCATCGTGGTAGATGCAATAATAAAGTGTATTATCATTTGTCTCACGATGTAGTCACTTGAGATGTAGATCGCGACGTTTCGACTGCTTACTGCTAGTCTTCTTCAGGCGATAAGGTTGACTGATTGCATGGTATCATTTATATCACAAAGGTCGCCTGTGATTGGTGCATTTCGATCCTCCTATTGTTCCATTGTTCCGGTGAGTAGCTGTTCCCTCAGCGGTCTGCTGTTGTACCGTTCTCCTGTTGTTGTGTTTCTTGATCGTGGGTATCCATGCTTCAGGAATTTCGATTTCACTATCCCTGTTGATGTTGTTAGGGTGAAGTCTTATGTGAATAGCTTCCTTGACCCTACGTGTGTACCAGTGAGGATCTCGATCAATAAACTTGACCTCATTCCAGATAGGATAGTGGCCGGTCTTGTGGGTGTGTTCAGAAACGGCAGAGGTCTGGGTACGGGCGAGTCGTATATCCCTGTCGTGTTCTTTGATCCTCTCCTGCATAGATCTCCCTGTTTCCCCGATGTAGACTTTGCCGCACTCACAGGGAATCCTGTAGACAACACCATCTTGTTTAGCCGGGTTGACAGTGTCCTTTGGTCGCACGAAGTGTGACCGAAGTGTCGTGTCGGACTTAAAGACGGTGCGAATGCTTTGTTGTTCTAGGCAGCGGTGGAGAGACTCCGAAACTCCTTGGACATAAGGTAAAACGGCGGTGGATTTAAATTCCGCGACAGGCTCTCTTCTTGGGGTTGTTCGTGCCTTTGTGATCTTCTGTACAAAAGAGGAGGGATATCTGTTAGAAACAAGTACAGATGACAGATGTTTCTTCTCTCCAGCAATTACTGATGGTTTGGTGACGAGACGTTTAGCCCGGTCGTACAGACACTTCACAATACCGCGCTTTACTGACTGAGGGTGGTGTGAATCATATGCTAGGTACTGATCAGTATGTGTTGGTTTCCTGTAGACACTGGTGGTAAGGCGGCCATCAGGTTCTCTGTAAACTGACGTGTCGAGAAAGGCGATCTTGCTGTTGTTCTCGATCTCCATGGTGAAAAGGATTGATGGTTGTTGAAAGTTCAGGTGTTGCAGGAAGACATCAACTCTATCCCGATGCAGGATGGTGAAAGTATCATCTACATAGTGTTTCCAGATCTTAGGCTTGCAAGGTGCAGACTCTATTGCTATTTTTTCAAATATCTCCATGTAGAGATTAGCAATAACTGCGGATACAGGGCTCCCCATGGCTGCGCCGTCTCGTTGTTCGTAAATCAATCCGTTGTACTGGAAGTACGTAGATCTTAATACAAAATCCAAGAGGTCCGTGATTTGAACTAGTGTAAGTGTCATGCGGTCAGCCAGGCCTGCATCGTTCTCCATTTTTTGTAGCGTGGCTTGTACGGCGCCCTCGATCGGTATGTTGGTAAACAGTGACTCTACATTGAAAGACACCATGATCTCGTGGTCCTGGATCTCTTCACTGGCGATAGTGGAGGCGAAGTCAGTTGAGTTCTTCACTGTGAAGTTCGAGTTACCTGCAAGAAGAGATGATACGTTAGCCAAGAAAGCAGACAGGAAGCTATCTGAGAAGCTGCTAACCCTGAAACAGAGTGGACACATATCAGAGGCGGTTTGTAATAAGATCAGACCCCGACACAAACAACCACCTAGGATCTATGGCTTGCCGAAGACCCACAAGTCCGGCACACCGCTTAGGCCAATTGTGTCGTGTGTCAACACCTTTGCATATGACCTGTCTACTTTCTTGGCTAACATATTATCTCCTCTTCCAGGTAACTCGAGCTTCACAGTGAAGAACTCAACTGACTTCGCCTCCACTATCGCCAGTGAAGAGATTCAGGACCACGAGATCATGGTGTCTTTCGACGTAGAGTCACTGTTTACCAATGTACCGATCGAGGGCGCTGTACAAGCCGTGCTACAAAAAATGGAGAACGACGCAGGCCTGGCTGACTGCACGACACTTACACCAGTTCAAATCGCGGAGCTCTTGGATTTCGTATTAAGATCTACATAGGAAAAGGTTGTTGTCTACATCGGGGAAACACACCCACGAGACCGGCCACTATCCTATCTGGAATGAGGTCAAGTTTATTGATCGAGATCCTCACTGGTACACACGTAGGGTCAAGGAAGCTATTCACATAAGACTTCACCCTAACAACATCAACAGGGATAGTGGAATTGAAATTCCTGAAGCATGGATACCCACGATCAAGAAACACAACAACAGGAGAACGGTACAACAGCGGACCGCTGAGGGAACAGCTACTCACCGGAACAATGGAACAATAGGAGGATCGAAATGCACCAATCACAGCCGTCCTTTGTGATATAAATGATACTGTGCAATCAGTCGACCTTATCGCCTGAAGAAGACTAGCAGTAAGCAGTCGAAACGTCGCGATCTACATCTCAAGTGACTACATCGTGAGACAAACAATAATACACTTTATTAATAATATTTATGTCATAATTCAACAAAATAGCTCTCAATCTAAAACTGGAATGGAAATAAAGGTGTGGCCTAGCTGCCACATGTGAAACGTAAAGCAAGATATGGGGCGATAAGAATTGTTTTCACAACGTTTGAATAAATTATTTAAGGTGTTCAAAGAATATTGCATATCATTTCAACTCCATTTTAGTAGTAAGAATAGATAGTAAAAAAAAGGAAAAAAATTTTTTTTCATTAATTTTGAAAATAAACAGCATTTTGTACTAGAAACAAAAAAGAAAAGGTCAATTTGCCCTCACGGGATCAGCTCGATAAGGAAGTCTTGATAAGTTCTTAACTGTATTCAAAATATTACCGTGTCATGTTTTTTTGGTAACTTAATTTTTGCCGTTATTGCTCGAATGTTCTGGGGAAATCATCTTAATATAATAATTTAATATAACCTCAAATTCAACACAAGGTGGATATGCCTAGGGCCCTTGAACTATATTCTAATTGTATTACTTTATGTTTTCATATAGGCAGTCAATGAAGCATTATCAGTTGGTGCATCTTTGCTCTTGCCACCTTTACCTGAAAGAATGGAAGTTTTGCATAGTTTACTTCCTCAAGCACCAGACAGCTGGGACTCTCTGACTGTAGGAGAGGTAAATTTGGTTACATAATTACACTGTGACACTCATAGAAAGTCTAGAATGTCTTGAAATATGCTCAAGAATCTTGAGATAGCACATGGAGTGCACAGGTCTTGAAAAGTCTGTAGAAATTTACCAGATTCTTAAAGAGTCCTTGAAAGTGAGGAAATACATGTATTTCTTTATAAATGAATAAAGATGGTGAATTTCAAGCTTGGCGATGAAATACGACAGGTAAGTTCATCAACATGACACAAGTGTGGAGCAAAGAAAAAAATCTGAGTCTCTGACAGGAATTAAACCCATGACCTCCTGAACACTGGGCAGTTGCTCTATCCACTGAGCTACGAGAACTCATGGAGAGCAAGGTCATTTAACTGAGTTCATATGTGACAGGTGTCCTGCATGCTGCTAGGATCAGCACTGTTGAAGTCTTGGTGATTAGTGATAAGTGAATAAAGATGGGGAATTTTAAGGTCTTAAGCTTTTTGTGGGATTATGCAATACATTGCATAATCCCATATAGCCAGCGATTATCTTGTGGGTTTGAGGACAAGTGTAAGGTGACAGATCTTTGTGAGCATGAGTAGTCTGAAAGGTAGACTGGGTACTAGTGTTGTGGGTGATTGTTTTCAAGTGAAGGCAGCTACTGCTACATTTGAAAGACTGCATGTAAGAATGTCCCCTAGATTTTTTGGCCATTTTGAAAGTGTTCAAAAATAGCTGAATTTTGGCATGTAGGCTTCGTTGTACCTGAGAAACATTGCTCTGCATTTTTTTGGCTGGGGTGCTCTTCATTCTCGAGAAATAACGTATGCAAAAAGCTCAGTTTTCCAAGTGGCATCTTTTGGAGATCTTTTGTTGAACAAAAAACAAAAGAAACATTTTGTTGAACAGCAAACAGGCAGACTGTTTATAGTGTATTCCACTGAATCTTAGCTGTCTTAAAGTCAAAGGAAAATAGTATATAGAGCGGAAATCTGGGAACAGATTGTTTACATCGGTTATTGTGACGTAAACACAACACGTGAATCGATCAAGCAGCAAACGAAATACCATCGAACGAAAAAGAGATGTGCCGTATTAGAGCTCTGTCAACTAATATCTTAAGCATAGTGTTAAAGTACCTTGTGTGCCTGCCTGGTGGTTGAGAGGCATCATAAAGCCTCGATAAACCTGTAAGTCATCAGCACGTTTTAAAGAATCAAAATGTGTTCTGAAACTTCGAAGGTAGCTGATATACCGTAATCGTGTTATCAGCGTTCGAAGTCAGATCGAGCCAGGCAGCAAAGTCCAAGAGCAGTTCTTGCCCAAGAAAAATACCCTCTCGTGAGTTGTGGCCCATTTGCCAAGCGTTGCTAGTGTCAAAGTTTGGAGAGTGAGAACTGGTTTTTGAGTGATAAAATTTGTCTTGTATCGACCGCCATGTTTTCCCGCGCACGAGGTGTAAAGACCCTTCCCGGCATGTATTGCAATCACGTTCTGCTCACGTTTCTCGAACTGGTGATTAGCTTGTGGCTTTTTTCATTTAAAGGTAATAATGACCAACAAGTAGCGATCGATTGTAACATAGATCTGTGATCCAGGTTGCGTTGATTTTATTTCATATCGGCATGATTTGTAGTGTTTTGAACTTCTGGGATCAGCGGACATGCAGATGTATGGAGACCCGTACGTTGTGCAGAAGGGTTAATTTGTTAATCAGTTAGGCGGTGCGTGACATAAAGCTACGATCGCGTTTGTCAAAAAATATGTATTTATCTCGTGATTTTTAGCCATTTGAGACGTTGCTGTATTTGGAAAAGTGCTTATTTGATGTTTATTTGTTCAGTGCGGATAATCATTGTCCCAGATAACCAAAGTAAGTTCCAGATATTAACACTATTTTCTGGCCGCCATATTATACCTATTTAAACCTGAAATCAACATTTTTGAGCTGATACGTTGCGTGAAATTAACATTTTCCTGTTTTCTAAGTGAAATCAACATTCTTGCCGTCACGCGTTAACTTGAAATCAGCATTTTTACCTATTTAGACCTGAGATCAACAATTTTTAGCTTATAAGTTGCGTGAAATTAACATTTTGCTGTTTTCTAAGTGAAATCAACATCCTTGCCATCACGCGTTAACGTGAAATCAGCGTTTTAACCTATCTAGACCTGAAATCAACAGTTTTGAGCTTATACGCTGCGTGAAATTAACATTTTGCCGTTTTCTAAGTGAAATCAACATCCTTGCTGTCACGCGTTAACGTGAAATCAGCATTTTTACCTATTTAGACCTGAAATCAACATTTTTGAGCTGATACGTTGCGTGAAATTAACATTTTGCCATTTTCTAAGTGTAATCAACATCCTTGCCGTCACGCGTTAACGTAAATCAGCATTTTTACCTATTTAGACTGAAATCAACATTTTTGAGCTTATACGTTGCGTGAAATTAACATATTTCCGTTTTCTAAGTGTAATCAACATCCTTGCCGTCACGCGTTAACGTAAAATCAGCATTTTTACCTATTTAGACCTGAAATTAACATTTTTGAACTTATATGTTGCGTGAAATGAACATTTTGCTGTTTTTTAAGTGAAATCAACATCCTTGCTGTCACGGGTTAACGTGAAATCAGCATTTTTACCTATTTAGACCTGAAATCAACATTTTTGAGCTTATACGCTGCGTGAAATTAACATTTTGCCGTTTTCTAAGTGAAATCAACATCCTTGCCGTCACGCGTAAACGTAAAATCAGCATTTTTACCTATTTAGACCTGAAATTAACATTTTTGAGCTGATTCGTTGCGTGAAATTAACATTTTGCATTTTTCTAAGTGAAATCAACATCTTTGCCGTCACGTGTTAACGTGAAATCAGCATTTTTACCTATTTAGACCTGAAATCAACATTTTTGAGTTTATACGCTGTGTAAAATTAACATTTTGCTGTTTTCTAAGTGAAATCAACATCCCTACCGTAACAGGTTAATATGAAATCAACATTTAAACCTTTTTTGACGTAAAATCGACATTTTTGAGCTTTTACGTTGCGTAAAATTGACATTTTGCTGCTTTCTAAGAGAAATCAACATCCTTGCCATCGCGTGTTAACACGAGTCAACATTTTAAGCACTTTTGACCTGAAATCAACAAATTTGAGCTGATATAAGCTGCGTGAAATTGACATTTTGCTGGTTTCTAAGTAAAATCAAAGTCATTGTGGTTGCGGCGGGCCCATCCTTTGTTATAATAAACCGAGGCGAGACTTCGACTTATAACAAAGGCTTGGCTTGGCTATTATAACGAAGGATTGGCTCTGTTTATCATAACAAAGGCCCAGCTTCGTTTATTTGAAGGACTGGGCGGGAAAAGGGCGTCAGGTATTTTAATCAAAGGTGAACTTTGTCGAAAACGCTCCAAATTTCGCATGCAGTTTCGTTCAGGTATGTTAAGCAATGTCCCGTAGTTTTTGCACTAAAGTTCACTTTGTTCTCGAGATATTGCGTATGCAATAAACCACCCGGTTTTTCCAACCTGTGTGCCTTTTTTGCATACGTTATTTCTCGAGAACGAAAAGCAACCCAGTGAAAAAAACTTCAGAGCAATGTTTCTCAGGTGAAACGAAGCCCACATGCCAAAATTCAGCTAGTTTTAAGCACTTTCAAAAATGGCCAAAAAATCTAGGGGATGTTCTTGGACGCGACCTTTCATTTGCAGTGTGTAGTCGTTGCTAGCTCTAGTCATATTGCTTGGTCAGAGAAGTTCTTTTCGATTCTTTGCCCTGCCTTTTGTCTGGATTTGGTTACAGTTTTCAAGGTAAGTTATTTTGCATTTTTCAATTGCTATGTTGTGCTGCTTTGTTATTGGAAATTAACTGCACTGTTGTCAAGAAAAGCTTATGAGATGCCTCATTTATTCCCTGTTATTTCATTCAGGTGTTGCTGAGCAAGTTTTCTTGGCAATTCAGAAGTTGTTTTGCTCTCCCAAGCCAGCATATCCAGGCTCGGCTTGTGCTGTTTGCACTGCACCTAATACACTTTCGGAAGCCCATGTTCATTGGCTTGAACTTCTTTGTGGGTTGCACCACACAAGCTTTCACAAGCCAGTATCTCACAAGTATTTTACAAGTATCTCACTAGTCAGTATTTCTTGGCTTGAACTATCAGTTCGAGTTGCACCACACACTGAATGAGTCATTGTTTGTTAGATAAAAATCTATAATTATTAGCCGCAAGTGTGGGAACATCAATTGAATTATATCGGTTCAGTATTGGCTGTCACATCAGTTTCGTCAAAGCCAAGGATGCCTTATCACTTGTTCGAGGATGATTGTGGAATATGCTGCTTATTATGTTTTGTTTAAATGTGTTTTACTAGCGTTAAGCTTTGTGCTATTTCTGCTTACTAGTAAGCAAAATGTTAGGAATTAGTGCATGAATACATGACTTTGTACATACAGTAGTGCAGGCACTTATATTGTTTTAGATATTACGTTACTACGCTTGTTGCATTTTAAAAAAGTGAAACTTGTATTGTTTGCTTTTCAGTCAAAGTTCATTTACAGTGAATTTAAAATAACAAACAGAACTTAGCATTGACGGTAGGATAATATTTGGCAGTAGTATTGAGAGTTATGAACTGAGCCTGAATTACAAAATTTTGCAAACCAAAGCAAACTTCTCTTTGGGCAAGTGAGAAGATTTTCACGAATGCAAATCAAATATTAATGGGTTCTTTAAAATTTCCTACAGGCCAAAATTTAAGCTTGTTCTTTTGTTTTTAATGCGGTGATTTAGTGAATAAAATCCCAACTTGCAGTGTTGAGGTGATTTCAAACCCTTTGGTGTGCGATGTTTGTGTTTTTCATGCTACGGTGTTTGGCGAAATAAAATTATCTGCAGTGCTGTGGTTTCTTGTTTGACCTTTCTCACACCTAACTAGCATGCAAACTTCGTTAATCTGTTCTAATTTATGACAAGAACCTACCATTGTGTTTTTAACATTTGTAACAAAATACCAACCAACACTGTCTAGTTAATCTTCAAGAGTGTGTTCATTGTCACACAATAAAAAACAAAATCAAGAACCATTCAGTGGATAAGTCAAAAAAATTGTGATATTATAGATGATAACTAAAGAAGACAGTTCTCCAAGTTTAAGGTGTGTGCCTGGTCCCAAAGTTGAGATATTCGTTGAAATGTTCTGCGCAAAATTGTAGAGCCTAGCATTGAGCCGCCATGTTGGAGGACCTCCTTAGTCCCCCAATATAGTGGCCGGAAAAATAGTGTAAACTTCTGGAACTTATACTTTGGCTATCTAGTCGACTGATTATCTGAACCAAACCAAAAAAAATTTGCACAAGCACTTTTCCTAATACTTTAGCTCCTAAATGGCTAAAAATCACGAGATAAGTGTATATTTTTTGACAAATGCGATCTTAGCTTTATGTTGAGCTCTGCCATAACTCTGAAACTCAAAATGCGCTGGTTTCCAAATGAAGGATGCTATTGAGCTGGAAAGTTGTAAACTGATATGAATTTAGTACCTCTTTTGCCTGATGAGGAGAAAACCTTTAGTGGCCCTTTAGTTTTGGATTTGAGAATTTGATGACGTCACGTGAACACACTCTGTGTGCTTCAACTGCCAATCCGAAGCTGTTTCCATTGATGCATAGTGTGACAAGTAACTTGACCTCTGCTACAATGCACCTGGAGCTCAGCCTTTGGGGACACGTGGAAACCATGAGTGAGGACAGAGAGGTTAATCCTGACAATCCTGGACTGAATGTATTATTGATTCCTTGGCTTTTTTAGCTGATTTAGAGGCATCAGCAGTATAAACATGTAGGCAATGAAAAGTGTTGTGATGTGTTTATTTTGGGGAAAATAATTGTTAACACCACGAGACAATAGAAAGTTGACCAAGGTAAAAGTTCGATTTACCCTGTGATCAAGCATGATTTAGGTCGGTAACCAAGGTCGAGATGACGGATATATCCACTTGTGTTTGCATAGTATCTTGCATCCTGTGGTGTCCAGATTGTGTCAATCTCATTCAGTCACGTTTTCACAACTGCATTTTCAACAATGTTTTTTTCAATCTATGTAGGAGTCATGGCAAAAAGGTAAGCCAAATCCAGACCAGCCACTCAGACAATAATATTCAAATGTATGTGTAGATGTTCCGAAGTTCTCTTTCCACCATTTTCCAACAAAATCTCTGTGTAAAAGGGTTTCAAAACAGAATTAGTTTCTTGGTCATGACTACGCACGTCTAGCACACCTTGTTTTTCAAAGAGCAATTTGAAGTATAATCAGTTGCATTCACCTCGACTTCTTGAGTTGCTGAAAAAGTGAGTGTTGCTGAAATCTTGAGTACTGAGTTTTCTGCTCAAGAACAACAAAATTAGCGTGAGGACTACAAGAGCCGCAGCTTCTCTTTTGAATGTGGGTATTTTACGCATGGATTTTAGAATTTGCGGCCAATTCAATTTGAATGTGATTTATGACAGGTTTAACTTGGTTATTTGAAGGGGTATCCAATGGCCTTTGTGAGCATTTGTGAGCATGCGAACAGTGCGTTTATTTTTGCGAGCATGAGCAGTGATCAAATTTGTCTTGTGAGCAGTGAGCACTTCAGAGAATGTAGATGGTGAGCAGTGAGCACTTTGTAAATTTTCCGCTGGCTGGAATCTCTCAAATTAAAAGGAAAAGTTGTTTTGCGCCAGGTAATCTGGCTGAAACTTCCAAAAGGCTAGAGGCATGTTGTCTCTAGCCTTTTGGAGGATCTTATCGCGGCTCAACCAATCTCAGCCGCTTACTGCGCTATCAGCCAGTATGCCTTGTTTGATGCCAAACGTAGCTTCACATGAGTCAGTGGATGGACGCTCAAGGAGATCTAAAACCAGTCTCTATCCACAAGAAAAACCTAAATACTACCAGAATCTGAGCATGCGAGCAGTTGCAAAAGTTTTGCCAGCATGAGCAATCAAACACTCATCTAATTTTTGCGAGCAATTCCAAATTTTGCACGCACTTTTGAATTGAATGGGACCATTCGATACCCCTATTTGAGCCAGTATAAACACTGTACAATTTTACCACGGTTTAGTCAGTTACATAATGTTTACCTCTGTAAATGCTTGAGTGTGAACACAGGGTTAACAGAATCGATAAATATCTCCTCAATACCAAAACCTGAAAACTAATTAAATGAAATTAAAAGAAGATTTCAAGTTTTAAAAGTCAAGGGCTCAAGATTTTTCAATTTACAGAACATTATCAGAAAAAAAAAACTGTCAATCTTTTAAATTTAATTTTGCTTTGACCTCTCTTCAATCTTTGATCTCACCATGTGATTCACACTTTGTGGTAAACAAAGATTGTACTGTTTTTGATTCTGCCCATCACTATAATCTGTTTTACAGACAGTCTACACTGCCGGTGTATATCAAGGACTTTGTGACATGTCTGGTTACCGCTACGACAAACTTGAAAACTTGACGGATAAAATTTTGACCTTTGACAGAGTCAAAAAAATTTTGTCAGCATAGCATGGGCTTTTAGCAACAGCTGATTTCACATGATTGATACATGCCATACCAACGTACAATATGTTACATGTTGTAGGCGTGACAGGCTCCTCCTTACAATGTCGAATCACAACATGCTTTTTTTAGATTCAAATCAATTTGTCATTACTGTTGAAGGTAATTCTATTGTTCTCTTGACATAATCAAAAAAGTGTCCAGAGTAAATTACCTAGACAAAAATCCATGTTCTTTCCCATCTTGAAACTGTGTAAAAAGTCAAGTGTTACTTATGCTGAAATTGTGTACCATTAAAAAGAAGTGTATCACTCCAGGTTACCACTTGATATGAGTAGTGCACAAAATTACAAATGAGCAAATTTCCTGTTCTAAGTAGAAATAATAAAAGCTGCTCTAGGGCCACTTGACAGGAAATATCAATCTTAAGGATGTTTGTGCAAAAATTTTCCACTCAATAGATTTTTAAATTTTTACTGCAGTCAGATAATGAGTTACAGAACTGTGCAAAAAGAATGCAAACGAAATTCGGTACTTTTCGCGACTTTTGGGCGCTTTTCGAAGAAATTAAATTTCGAGTGAAACGACTTTTTGTACGAAGTTCGACGAAATTTTCGAAAGGTCTATTGTTTTAATCAAAATGATTATTAGGGCTGTTTTTCGCAAGACCATGTGAATATTCAGGTGAAATATCATTGAGAATAACGAATTTTCAGGAGAAAGAGTTCGCAGTGTAGCGAAAAGCCGCACGAAAATTTGCTCTATAAATAATGTCCAAAAACAGATATAAACATCCTTTTTTTATTAAAAAATTCAAACTTACCTAGTTCATTAACTCTCCTGAGACTTCATCTCCATGCTCACAGTGTGATGCAAACGGTCACGTAAACATGGCAACCCTTGTTTATATCCATACATTCAAAGATCGATCATCAGTTACTCCTGAGCAATCATGCCCTCCATATCAAACTACACTTGCCTTTCATTGCCTATATAAAACTCCCTTTTAAATTAAATAGCTTGTATACATGAACTAGTGTACAGTTAAAGACGTCTAAACTGGAAAAGAAAAGTTTTTGTTTCACCCCATTACGTTTTGTTTGCCTGTTACAAACACACTCAACTCATTGAAGACTGGGACCTACCTTCCTTATATGGGTGGCAGAAAATGGAATGAAATCTAATGCGTGAGGGAATTCGAAGGCACTTCTTGATGTTACTGGCGCATGCTAGGCATTCATTTTATGGAAGCGGAGGTTAACACCACACCTCGACAGGAGACTCGATATGTTGAGTTGCTTGTGAATGATAAACGGCAAAGGAAAGTCGAAGGACTTGACGAGAGAGGAAAACGTAAGCTTAGATTGAACGTTATTGTCAATCGAAATGGTAAGGGCATCACACTGTTGACCTCTTCATAGACAAACTATCGAATAAACATCAAGCTTATAGATTTTATGAAATATTTTGCGAATTCTCTGGAATAGTTTCGTTCAGGTTGTGTTGACACTCAGCTTAGTTGTTTTAAAGGTAATCGAAGTGCTGTGTTTACAGTTGTCAATTCCATTCATTCATGAATACCATACGCTTATAGACAGTCAACGAAATATCATTTCAGGATGCGATTTTTCGTTTAATTACTGGCAAAATCTCATCGAAAAATCGTTCTTAGATTAGTGAATTTTTGTATCACTCAATGAAATTTCTTCGAAACATCGCCTGATAAATCATGATTCTTCGCTCGAAATTTCTATGATATTTCACGGGAACAATAGCTGAATTTCGACAAAATTCGTTTGCATTCTTTTTGCACAGTACTGTACTTGTGTCAGAAATGCAAAAAAAAAAATTGGGGGTCACTGACTTTATTTCAGAGATAAGGCGTGTGGAAAACTACCCTGATTTTGAAAAATTGGCACACATAATTCAGCATGGTCTACAGGGGTTTATAGTAAAAAATATAGAAGGTGAGTCAATGGAGGCAAGCGATCTTAGTCATATTTTGTAGAAGTGGGTCTGTTGCGTGAATAATTCCAAATGTTGTCAACATTTTCACGAAACTTAACCCTTCAAGAGGCATTTGAAACCACCCCGTATAAATTAAGAGCTGAAAGTAATGGAATTCGATGGTGCATTGTGCAAAAAATTCGAACATCTAATCAATATATTTTCTTCATTTTTTTGCTACACGTAGAAAGTCGGTAGAGAAAAATTAATGATCCAACAAATGAAACATAGGGGTCACTGAACGTCCAAGATTGTTAAATCCAGGCAAAGCTATAGCAATGGCCATCTGCCCTATCATTGTTCATTTTACATGTATTACTTAGCGTGTGCGCTCATGCTTGCCATTGTGTGTTAATTTGTGTGCGCAGTAAGGATGCGCAGAAACAATTAGCGCAAACATCCTTAAATAAATACCACCCAAACTTTCACAACTACTCTCAATCAGGATTCTCAATGGTACCAAAAACAATAGTGTTTTACAGAAAAGAACCCAATATAGAGTTAGAGATATTTTGGAGCTTGAAAAGTTTTAATCAACAAGAAAAACTTGTATGAATGAAGATTAAACAGTCTGTACACAATATCTCTGCGCTTGAAAAATGACCGGATTTTTTCTCACAAAAATGTACCGGTAAATACCAGGTTAATTGAAGGGTTTCGTACCAAAAGTGTGTACATGTATATTGCTTTTTGGGCCGATTTTCATTTTTTGCAAGATCAAGTTAATTTCTGGCAGACTGACTTGTTTTGACATGAAAAGCATCATTCCATAATTGTTTTTGTTGATCTGTGCTTCGTTTTGGAGAAATAACGTATGCAAAAAACTCAGTTTCCCAAGGGCATCTTCGACAGTGCTGATCCTAGCAGTATGCAGGACACCTGTCACATATGAACTCAGTTAAATGACCTTGCTCTCCATGAGTTCTGGTAGCTCAGTGGATAGAGTGACCGCCTGGTGTTCGGGAGGTCATGGGTTTAATTCTTGACAGGGACTCAGATTTTTTCTTTGTCCCACACTCATGTCATGTTGATCAATTCACCTTTCTCACATGTAATTCTTTTTTCATTAGTTTTAAAGCCCTGGCTAAATTAGTATATGGTATTATGCACCCACACAGATAATTAAAAATTAATGACTGCCATGGTAACTATATGCAGTCATTTTGTTGTGGTTTCAGTGAACTGCATCAAATTTTTACAATATTTTATAAGGGATACGTTGTTCAAGTTCATCTTGGTGGCTCGAAATAGTTTTCATTTTCCCAAACAAGTTTTACAAATTCTCTTTTAAATACAGTTTGGTTCATCGTACCAGTATGAAATTTGCCACAGAAATGAAAGAGACATCATAGAATCATTTCATCAATTTTTTTTCCAAAACCTGTTACCATGGCAACCATATGATGCATTCAGTTGTGCACTCAAAATTGGAATCTATTGTCTTATTTAGAAAACAGGTTGGTGAACCCTTCTCAAACTCCTTTATTAGATGTTATCAGGAATGATCTTGAAAGTATTTAAGTTTAAAAAATTCTGTTGAGCAGATGAATTTGGAAGATGAGGAAAAATTGCGAGTCGACAAGGTCAGTGTTTACGCATGTGCAGAGTTTTTCACAGGCTCAACTGACTGCATGTGTGGGTACAATCGGCAAAGTAAGGGAATGACACGATGTTACCTTCCAGTTGTCAGTGCAAAGTATTTGTATTTTTTGTGAATAGGAGATATTTTTCTGTTTGATCTTTTTCTGGATTAGAAGAAAAGTGTCAAAATCAGGCGGGTAAAGTTTTCTAACTCAAGAAATGTTCTCATCTAATGTTGTTTGTTATTCATGGACATTCAAGTCCAGAAATATTTTTTCAGCGTAATTTGCAGTTGCTTAAATCATCAGTACAACTGTGGTGTTCACATCGTCATTTTATTTGTATGCTGTAAATGATCAAACCTCATATCTCTGGTCTTACCCGTGCATTGAAAATTGAAAAGCAAACAAAACAAATAAGTCTTAAGCTTATCTCACTGAAACTATTTGCATTCTTTGCTAGTTCTGTACCCCTCTTTCCTCGTCGCCATCAAACTGAAGTTTTGTTTTCACCATGCCGCCTTTGAATAAATTAACTGCTTGAGTAATTTTTTGTTTTGTTCAACTATCAATCTTCATGGGCTGTGTTTTAGGTGTTTTTCTGTCTACCTCTTTTTTACTTTCACTGGACATTTCCTCTCCAACACATTCTGTATGAAAGCTGCCCAAAACAAATGACTAAACAACCCCTGCTAGCCACGTAATTCCTTGTGGGACTCTACGAGGAAAGCGTCGATCATTGTTATGAGATTTTTCTTGGCTGCTGTGAGTGGAAGTGAAGCAAACATAATGCTGAAGTGAGGAAGTAACCAAGGAAGAGGAATTCCTGTGGAAGCAAATTATTAAAAAAACAAAAAAAACATTTGACCATGAGCTTTTAAAGTGGCACTCAAGAGGTAGGCGAAAATAGACCACAGACGCCATATTGTTTACATTGCTTCATGGGTTTTTATAACTCACATGCAAGCTATTAGAACCCAGTCTGCACGTGCCATTAAACTATTTCGAGCCACCTTAAAAGGAATAGGTTTTGTTTTAGAGATCTACACATTGTATTATCAGTCATATTGTGTAGGCAAACTTGTATATGTATCACTGATTTTATAAAACCTTCCATAGCGGAAACAACTGAGTATAATCCTTACAAGTATGC